>NC_056733.1:1185131719-1185344219 GCF_019279795.1 Protopterus annectens | reverse complement strand
TTCTATCAGCATGTGTTCCCAAGTCTCACAACACTGTGTTTGAGCTTAGAAGGGTGCTATATATATCATAATTAAAAGGGGTACTTCATTGCCAAAGGGGACAATGAACCATTGTATACTTTAAGGTTCAGTCTGTGAGTTTGGCAACAATCATTTGTGTGTGGCAGCCCCTTCCGTACTATGTTACCATCATTGGGGGACTCTATTAGTGTGTCCAGTTACCAGTCATCTGCAAAGTTGGTAAACCACAGGCCATCTACCATTGCCTGAACTTTAGGGAAGTAGTTTGCAAACAGTGAAGGGCCCAGCACAGATCCTTCTGGTATTCTAATGGTAATTGGCTACTGGTGGAGGTACAGTCCCCAACTCTGAGAATGTATGTTATGTCAGTGTGTCAGTTGCCTATCCCTGCACTACTGCATGGCCTAATTCCCACATGGGAGATCTTCACTATGACACATGAAAGGAGGATAGTGTTAAAGTCCTTGGTTAAGTCAACATAGGTGGTATATACTGTTATGCCTCATCCAGGTATGTGGGTCAATGTCCAAGAAGTCCACAAGGTTCAATAAGCAAGATCAACCCTTGACAAAAACAAAATGGGTAGGGTCAAGTGTGTTGAGGGTCACCTATGTCCCTGTGGATATGGTCATGCTGATTCCTTCCCTAGCCTTACAGATAAGTGTTTTAGACATATGGGTCAATTGTTGTAATCCTGCATGTTACCAGAGTGATGTGCATTGCATAGGGCACAACATTTGATATTACATTTTGTACTGTGGTTGATATATGTGTGGAAAAAGTACTGAGACACCAGGGTCGCAGTGCTTGGGGGTAGCAACAGATGAACGTATTGCAAATATGTGACTTATTGTTAGATAGAGACCTCAGTTTGTAAGATTTACACATGCAATTTCATGTCATACAAAGGGAATGACAACAAAAAGCAGTAATACAGCACAACATGTACATTTCCATAGTGAGGAGAGCAGCAGGTATGCACAGTGGTAAGCAAAGTGCATAAAATAACCCTGCTAGTTAACTGACTCTGTGGTAGCACATATTAATGCATTGATAGATTCCTTTTTGGGGCCAGACAGTACTGGGTTTGAATACAGGTGCATCTAATGCTTTGAAATACACGTAAATGCATTGCCTCCATATCTAATAGTTTTAAATACAGTTTCAATACATTGCTGCCATTCCGCATTGCTACTTGTTGCTGCATGATGTGCACCTTTGCACAAAAATGGTTGAAAGAGATGAAATGGGTAGATAGAACAGAGATGAAATGAGGAGCAAGCAGGGCAAAGACCAAAGAGAAAGCAGGGCTGGAATGTGCAGGAAGGAGATAGGAAAGAAACATAGCTATCCATTTCTTTCACACTGTAAAGTGACCATACATGGAAAATATTAACTGAATTTGGACTGTCACCTCCAGAGAGAGGGCTGACCACAACACAATCATGTTGTATAGCCAATTGGACCAAATCAAGTGTGTCAAGAAGACACATGTATATAATAGAGAGTTATTGATTGGACAATTATTTTTTATTTTGTGGGACAGATGCTCATTTTTTTTTTTGAGAGAGGAATGTTGGGGAAGGGATATAAGAATGTCTGGGTCAGGTTAGGTGGGTTGGTGAGGACACAACTGCAGACAGACAAGACAAACAAGACAAGAGACATTAACTATGATGAACACAAAAGGTTGGGGGACACCATATTTGGGATGAAGGTGGGGACATCCTGAACTCATGGTCGTCAATCTGGGTGACAGTGAGAATTGAGTTCTCACCCACTGGGCTGTCATCACTGTCACCTCACTCCTGCACTGGCTGGAGTGTTTGTTTCCTTCTCCTTCTTCTGGTACTAAGTAAAATGAAGGAGAGTAGCATCTTCAGCCAGCATAGGCATAGGTTCTTAGGTTCATAGGTAGGTACTAGGCTATCGGCCCTGGAGTCTATATAAGCCTAGCCAAAAAGGTTCCCTGGCTTTCGCCACCCAAGAAAATTATTTTCCTGTGCCCCTGTCAAGCAGTGCCACAGAAGTGATCCCCCGGGTGAATTTTCTATTTCCCATCCAGTCATCAAGATTTTTCTTAAAGAGGGCCAATGAGGAGCTTTGCTTGACATGAATGGGTAGTTTGTTCCAGAGTTTGGGAAGTCTCTGGGACAGGAATCTATCCCTCCAACATGTTCTGTTTATTGTGGTGACAAGGTTTAGGCCACTGGAGCATGTGGTTTAGAGAGATTGGGATTTCTTTAAGTGTAGCATGTCCAGCAGCTCTGAGTTTGACATAGCTTTGTATGTTAGGCAGAGATCGCCTCTGAGTAGGTGATATGTGATGGAGTAGAGCGGGAGTTTTTTGAGATGCTTTGCAGATGGCATCTGTTTGAGGCTGGTAATTCTCTTAGTGAGGTATTTATGTGGCCTTTCCAACTGTTGTAGGTGTCTTGTGAGATACATGCCAAACGGGGCATTGTGCTCTATAATGGGTCTGATGAGGGATGAGTAGAGAGGAAAAATGACCTCCTTTATTCTAGAGGAGAACCTTTTTGTGATGAGGTATGCCACATAGAAACATTTTCTGACTACTGTGGTGATGTGGTTATCAAAGGAGACACTACTGTCCACCTGTGTCCTGGAGTGTCTTTTCACACTTTCAGTGTTTAGTGAGCTACCACCTATGTGGTAGTTCATGGGTACCGAGTTTTTCCCAAAGAGGATGACAATGCACTTCTTGGCACTGAGCTTGAGGCCATAACTTTGACACCAAGCATCTGTCTCTGTGAATCCCTTTTGTAGAATGTCTACATCATTAGGTTATTCTATTATGGCTCCCAGTTTGCAGTCATCTGTGAACTTTGTTAGCCGAAGACCTTCTGTGTTGGTCTGCACTTTAGAGAAGTAGATGCTGAACAGGAGAGGACCCAGGACTGAACCCTGTGGTACTCCACTCATCACTGATCTGAAGTTGGACTTGGAGTCCACTACTTTTACTGTGTGGGTTCTGTCAGTGATTCAGTTGGCAACCAATCTTGTGACATAGGGATTTATGCCCAGTTTAGTGAGTTTATCTATAATTCCAGAGTGGGGGGTGGTATTGAAAGCCTTGGCGAGGTCAAGATAGGCCATGTGCACTACCTTGCCCTCATCTATAGCGCTAGTTTCTGCTTCAAAGAAGTCAATCAGGTTTAGTAGACATGATCTAGCTTTTACAAACCCAAACTGAGTGGGGTCCTGGGTTTGGAGGTTACCTATGTCTTTGTTTATAATCTCCAAGATGATACTTTCCATGGCCATGCAGACCAGGCTTGTTAGGCTAATGGGGCAGCAGTTTCCAGGGTCTGTGGTGGCAGCCCCTTTGTGGAGTGGGATAAACGTTGCTGCGTGCCATTCAGTAGGCACATAACCTAAGGTGAGGCTATGATTGAGCATGGTACTTAGGTGGGGTGCCAGATCATTCTGTAGTTCATGCAGTATGCAGCCTGGGATATTGTCTAGTCCCATGGATGCTGTGTTCTTGGCTTTGGAGAGTGTGGTCTTTACTGTTCATCCATTATTACAGGGGCATTGCATTCTTCCAGTATTAAGATGGGCCCTTTGGAGAGTGCAGCACACAACCCTATGCACCATCCCTAGCAACTTGGTGTGGGTGATAAAATCGCAACCTTTACCACTGCTCCCAGATGGAACTACTGGACTAGCCTCCGGGCCAGGACTATCTGAGGAAGCAGGTAGTGTAGGGGCAGCAGAGGCGGTGCTGCTGGGTTGGATCCCAGATGTGCTGCTCAACGGTGTTAGAGGCAGTGGGGGGGTGGTAGATCCTGTGGGGCAGGCCTAGCCCTCTGTGCTGTGGAGTATTTAGTGATGTGGTACACATAGATGACATGGACATATTTTGACAACATATAATAACATTTAAAAAAATAAAATAAAATAAAATACAAATAAAATAAAAAAAGAGAGATAAAGTTTGGGATGAGAGAAAAATTAGCTAAGATTAGTACCTTCATATGTGACATACAATGAATTAATACAATTATTTGACTCTGTTATCTTAACTTTTAATAATACCATCTCCTAACAGATAACTTTTACTTTTAAGAGTACCAGTTTCTAACAGATGCATGCTATAATATAGATTGCAGCAAGTACTCCTTGACACGATATATTGCAAATGCACATGTTCTAATTATACATATTACAGTTTAGAGCAGGACATTTGTGCCACTGACATAAAGGTTTTAATTTAATTTAAATATAATTGAATAATTAACAGCATTGTATAGTTGGGAGGTGTGATATTTGAACCCACAACCTTAGACTAAAGTCTAATATTGTAATCTTGGTTTGTGCTACAAACTAATGCATGAATACTTACTTTTACAGTTGTGATATGCATGCTCAATTTGATACAGCTCTATAAAGTACCAAAAAAGCTATCTTTAACTTTTACTGCTATAATAACACTATTCTTCTGCTGCATACATATGGCATGCTTCCCTCATCCTCACCAATCTAGGCCCATAGGTTAAGACACTGACCTCCCAGTCCCTGGCATCTGTGGAAAAAAACAGAACAGAATACCATTATGAATACCAGTTTTGCCTATATTTAGCTTTTCAGCCTTACAAGTACTCTCTGCAGTTGATACTTACACAGGTGTGGGATGTCTGCAGTCCTAAATTCTCTGATCCAATGGTCAAAGGTAACCCTGTTCTTCTTCTGTAGGTCATTGTAATGATGCCTATATTGATCAGCAGTGTGCGGGATACCAGTGGCACTGGTTACAGCCTGGGCTAAATTATCTCATGCTTCCGATTTATACTAGGAGCCAGAATAGTACCCCTGCAGAAGCCTATCACTGTGGTTCTTAACTAGGAGGGCAATAAAATCTTGGACTCCTGTACACCACATCTCTGTTCCTTAAATTCGACATCTTCCCCACAAATGCCTGCTATGTCTGCCATGGATCAAGAGCAATGGAGATTAATGGTTTCAGGCCAGTTCCAGTTATTGTGCTTACAATGGTCATCATTGTGCACCTCTGAGCATTGCGTTTATCCATGTTGTAGTTCACTGCTTTAAACTGTAATGTCACAACAGTAAAACAAAGGTGGCACACCCTGTACTAGAACCCAGGACCATCTGTACTCTAGCTTTATATTTACACCTGCTGCCAAAGGACTAGTTACAAGACATTCCCATTCTACTAATCATTCTTAAGGTCTCGCAGCATCACTTAGTGGGTCTGTTTGATGTCCAATAGTCTTAATTGAATGCATCTGGTTTCTATTTTTGACTGTCCGTGTCCTGTCTGCTTCCTGGGTGGGCCAGTTGTCCAGTTTGCACACTGCCATGCTTTATGCAAGCAGATATGCATAGCCAAACCTGACATTATTTTTTCTCTGTCTCCTGTATTTGTGCTAAGCAGCATATTGCACAAACACTGACCAATAAAAAAAAACAAATCAAAAGAAAAAAGAACCAAAAGTGAGAGGTAGTTGAAATGAGGAAAAGCAAGCTATGGCATACACACTAGAAAATGTCAGTACACATGAGATATTTCTACAGAGGTGAAGATTTGAACTCTCACTCCACTGCAACTTAAGAACACAGGATGGGTGCCTTATCCCTCTTTGCCACAGAAACACTTTTGCAGGAAAGAACTTAAATCAATATGCATACAACCAACTGCAACAGCATCTACAATGACATCAAATCATACAAGTGTTATTTGTACATGTATTAGTTTTGGATATAGTCCACCTAGTGATCACATAACTTGCCATGATTAGTGTTGCAAATATACAGCTCTGCCTTACATTTCTGTGTTTGTTGTTGGCCATTCTTCATTTATTTGTACAGTAACCTGAGACATGCATTATGTAAGCCCTTCTATATCTCTGGCCTTAAAATATTTGAGGATATTAAGTGGAAATTATATCATATGCATTTGCCAACAAATGAAGGGCAGGTTGGATATTAAGGAACACAACCCATGACTTGTGTGCTGCTTACTTAGATTTCCAACCTTACAGCTAACACTTAGTAGATCTAACCTGACATATCCAGTAGAAGTAAGGTAGTCTGCAGTGCTGTTGTGTTTTCCTTCTTCCAACCACTAATTATTCAGAGTTGCAATCCACTAAAAACAAACACTGAGGGAGTGCCTGCACTATGTTTACATCTCCTACAAAAATCCAATTTTGGGGGGATTCAGCAATTCTAATGAGTTCACACCTCACTTGCATCTTCACTGTGCTAACAGCCCTGAATCTACACCATATAAAATGGCAAACATGTAGCTATGCAAACTAATGGTGAGGAGGCTTGTTTATATTGGGAATACTGCACATAATGCTATTTTTTCAGAATATATCTGTACAGAGGAGTACTGAAATTCAGAAGGTATGCTTCCATTTGGTCAGCTACATATTGCATATGCTAGAATGTATTTAAGAAAAATATTAAGCAAAGGCTTTTACACTTTTATCTGTATGCATTAGTCAGAAGTGTACTGATGGTATGGACATGTTTTCCAAGCCATTTCAGAGATATACATGCATGCCAATATATGAAATGGAATGGTGTTTGATAAATATGTACAAATGCTTCAGGGACATTTCCTTTGAAAGCACTTTTAGCATTTGAAACATTGTTTGTTAGCAAAATGTATCATTTTCCTGTTATTTTTTTTTTTTGGGGGGGGGGAGTTGAGCTACGGTTATGGCACAAACAATGATACATTGCTTTTGTTACTCTCCTTATTTTGCATCCAGCCTGTTGTTCAGATTTCACATCTGCAGATTGTTGCATGTTTCTACAGGGGTAATACTGAATGGCTACCTTTCTGTTTGATCTGGAATAAATTATTCAGTCCTTATGTGATACTTATGTGCATTATCCTTCTGTTGTCTTTTAGAACACCTAGGAGTATGCCACCCAGGTATGTTAATCCTTGGATTCCCCCTTCACCAGTGCTGAGAACCAGGTCATAGTGGATGCCTTTAGATAACATGGTGCTTTACTGCTGGAAAGGGGACCTGGAGATATGGCATGTGGAATGCAAATTTGTCAACACATAGTTGCTTATCTGAATGCCGTGGGTGACCATGGCAGAACATATGAACAGGTGCACCACAAGGCCACTGACATGATCACATCTGCATGGACAACAGCAGCTGCAGTGGGCCATGACCAAATTGGTACAAGGGCAGGCCTGCAAGGGAACCACCATTAACACCCAATGGAGAGGTTCTGGCCAATATCAGGCTTCCACACAGCTCACAGGAGAGTGCAGTACAGCATGTCCTGGATGTGGGTGCAACAGTGTGAAAGACAGCAAGCATGTCCCAGGAGGAGCTTCCAGGTAGGCTTTGGTATCTCAACAGTTGAACACTGTTGTATAGTAAAACAATTGAAATCAATACATTACTTCTGAGTCACGTGTGTTTTTTATTTTATTTTTTGGGGGGGATTAAAGATCGTTAAGGTTATTAGCTTAGGTTTGAGTTGACAGCCATGTTCCTGTTGAAAGTACACTTAATGGACATAAAAAGGGATAAAAGTATTACCCCCCCCCTCACTGTGTTACTGTTAATTATGATGATGATGCTCTTACCTCCTGCTTAACTTCTTCTGGGACTGTCAGGATTACAGAGAAGAATCTCTTCTGCAGATGTTAAGCCAAACATTTTTATGTCAGTACTGTAAAGAAAGTTAAAGAAATATTTTAGTGTGCGCTGTTGATGTCAGACCTGTTGCACATATAGCTGTACTGTCTGCAATAGTAGCAGCACTATTACTTTGCTAGCATATATTGCAGTATAGTATTCTAGGTATTAATGCATTCATGTGTTTGTTGCTTTTTATCACAGCTGACCATGACAGTTGGAGTGTGGGCCCTCTGCCACCTGATGTCAGTGTATCAGCAGACTCTAATGATGATGGTGGCCAAACTGAGGCACAGTTGGGGGGTGGAAAGGTTGGATCTGAGACTGAGGTTGACATACAGCCATCCCATGAAATTCCATCGGATACAGCCAGTAGGCCTATGCAACCCATTCCAGTGAAGCCACAGATATTGGACAGGTGGAGGGCAAAGCCATTGATCAGGGAAGTGTGGCTACTGTGGCTTCAGTGCCTGTTGAGTCTGGCTGTAACCAAAGTATGGGTGAGGTGCCATGCAGGAGGGTTGATAGGTGTGCTCAGAGTGTCCCTGCTGTCCCTCCTCCACCTGGTGCAGGTGTCTTTTCCCATGCCACTCAATGTATGTTTAAGACCATCATGGAGGTACAAGCAAGGTCCCATAGGTGGTCCAGGCAAATGCTCAGTGTTGTAGATATGGCACAGTCTGACATGTGACTGCCTCCACTGTGTTGCTGATTCAATGGATCAGATGAATGACACATTGGAATGAGCAATGTCTTTGATGGAATGTCTGCTGGGAGGGGATCAGTATCCATGTGGACATAGGTCAGCCACATTATCTGCTGTCAGCCAATGTGGCCATGCCCAATCATGCTCCGAAAGTGTCAGTACTTCCACTGCTCTATCTGTGAGTGTGCTGTCCACGAGCAGACAGGGCAGGACATGGGGTCATGGTTCTGGCATCCCTTTGAAGAGAGCTCATCCAGCAGACATCAGTCACATTCAGGAAGCAGCACTGCATCTGACTGTGGGTGAGGACTTGCCAGTACAGCCCTTGGTAGAGCCAGTTCTTGTGGCCAGGGATGACAGTGATGAACTGCCACCTCTACCATGCAAGGCTCACACCTGTCCAACATACCAAGACATAGAGCTAGCACAGTGCTAGGCTGGGTTCATGCAGACACTCACACACCAATTTCACCTGGAGGACCCTTACAGAGACACACACACACACACACACACACACACACACACACACACACACACACACACACACAAACACAAACATAAAACAGTTGCTCATTTTGTCTCACTGGCCATTTGTTGGTGTATCTAACTGTCTGCCTGCTTGTCTATCTTGCTTACACACATTCACCGCACTGACCCTTTGTGTCTGCCTAAGCTCTCTCTCTCTCCACAACACCCTATGCAAGTGATAACTGTGCCATATCCCTGTTTTCTACCTTTTGGATTCAGGGATACATAAGCTTTGTGTCTGATGCTCAGGGTATATAGCTAACTTAGTGCTTAGTATATCTGCATCTGTGGTGTTGAACTTTTAATTGTACCTTTGATACATATTGGCCTTGGAATGTTAGACAGTTGATAGCATCAAAATTTCCCAACTTTATCGTGAATGATCTTGTGGGGGTTGTGAAGTCAGAAACTGCAATGTGTATCATTACTTTCTAACTTTTCTCTTTAATGATTTTCCAGTACAAACATGTGATGTTAAACTGAGGGCATGCAGTGATCATCAGTACTTTTTAAAGGTATGACTGTGTGAATCTTTTTTGCCTGAGGCCTACTACTTAGTAATGGACACATATAGTAATTTATTTTTTATTTATTTTATTTGACATTTGTTTACTGGGAGTGTCCGACTAGACAGCTGGTGTCCATTTTCATCAGATGCCTGGGGAGACAAGCTCCACAATACAGTACTTACATTATTTAGAGATAATATTAACAAGTTACAGTGACTACGAATGAAGAATAGTTAATATTGTGTTACAATGGTGAAAAAATGTTGCAATGAGATATTAGAACTCAGGAGATACATGACTAGTAGCTTAGACTGAACTTAGTATAAGGCAACAATAGAAGAACATGAGTATACTATTTACATATTTACAAGCAGTATTCACAAGAACTTAGAGGGAGTGACAATGTTGAGCACGTCACAAAGGATAGGAGGTTTAAGGAAGCAGTACTGCTGCTGTGTAGTGAGGGTTTGAGGCGAGTCATTGCAGTTGCATAGTCGGTTGGTGAGAAGATGTGATTTCAGTAGTCTCTTGAAAGTGGGTGTATTATTTTGTAATTTAATGTCAGGATGAAGACTATTCCAGGTGTTATCAACTTTGTTAGGGAAGAGGGATTTTCCAGAGCTATTTTGCCATGGGATTTTTTTCTATCAGGGCTTTATTGGTGGAGCATAGTTGTCTATTTGAAGTATAGATGTTTAGTAGTCCAGATAGGGCAGGGTTTTTTTCTGGATAGTATAGAATTTGATGTGCTAGGTTGATTTGGTGGAAACGCAATAGACTGGGGAGCTCGAGCCAAAACACAAAATAAAGTGGGGGGCTTCACCCCCACACACCCCTACTTAAATATACCAACTCTGAGACTGCACCACAGTGGAGGAAATGGAAAGTCCCAAAAACAGCCCAGAGATTTTTTTCCCTTGGAAAAAAATCGCTGCCCCATGTCTTTGGGATTTTCAGGTTTCAGTTTTAAAGGGTTGATAAATCAGTGTTCGCTATTTTAAGCATTCACTGATTTAATATAGACCTGTATTTTACCCTTGTTGCATTTTCCTTGGTAAGTAATTTTTTGCCTTTTGATCAAAAGTTTTACTTGCAGTATAAGGGTGCAGCAATGGGGTAACAGTTCACCCTCGCATATGAAAATATATTCATGTGTACAGTAGAAAAAGAATTTACTTGTTTTTTTGCAGGATTTTTGTCAAGCTAATTTAACTTTTTACAGGTACTTTACAGGTGATTTGTTATTTCTGTGCCATGAAGAAATAATATAATTTTATGAATTTGTGCTAGTTTTAAATAGTAATCATTTTTGTTTGAAAATTGCAGTTAAAACAGATTGGATTTCAGTAGATAATTTGGAATTAACTCTTACTTGTCAAAATGGACTTTCTGGTGTAAGATTTTTTTAATATAGGAAACCCACATATTTCTAAATGTTTTTTGTATGCTGCAAGTTATCCTCTCCAAATAATATTTTTTTACCTTATAGAGTATTGTACAGAGCTAGATGGAATACTCTGAATACTATAACGACTGATTTTGTGAATGGAAACTCAAGTCCCAAGTGCTTGAAATGCATTGTCTCAAAGCCAGGGACTTGAGCATCTTGTAACTCAGATCATCTGTTGTTCACACTCAAAGTAATATATTATGAGTTCAGGCAAGGAGCCATTGCTGTTTACCCAATCACATTATTCAAATTTAAGTGAGAAAAGTACAGCAGCCATGGTGAGGGAAGACGGTTCCTAGTTGAAGGAATGCGTGGAGAGGATAACATAGCAACGGAAGATCGGAAAGTGGAATAAGACAATGGGAATGTGCACAGGAAATAAATATATATAGAGATAAAGTAAGTCAGCTTGTGATACATACTGTCATAAGACAGGAAATGAGGATGTGATAACATTATAGCGGGAGTAAGGCAGGTTTATAAAGCAGGAGGATGATACATAACCGAAAGACAATAATCACTTAGCGATCCCATTAACTAGAAATGGGAGAGCCTCATCTGGAGGTCTTGCATATCTATCTATCTATCTATCTATCTATCTATCTATCTATCTATCTATCTATCTAATGCAAAATGGTGAAATTTATTGCAGCTACTTTGCAATGTTAATCTTGATTCTACAGATTATGAAAACTAAAGTAGTGCCAATTATTATAACTGTAAGAACAGGTACCAGGGTTCACTTCATCTCTGCAAAAAATAAGTGCAATAAGGGGATGCTCGAAGGGAGAAGTAGAAGCCCATGGAAAAGAAGAGGGGGGACAGGATGAGTGATATCAAAATATATAGATTCTATAAATGTCTATGATTCCCTAGTTCTTGTATGTGGGACAAGACTTTTGGGAAGTCCCTGATACAGGATTTTTTTTTAAATGTAGAAAGTTCATATGGGGTGAGGTAAAATTGGCATTGCCCACAGGGGAAGGTGGATTGGGATGCCTAAACTTAAAAGAGTATTTGCAAGCTTGTCATGGAGTAAATATTTAAGAATGGTGGACAAAGGATAAGAGGCAGCATGGAAATAAATGATAACACAGAAGGAAGAGGAATTGCAATTTGAGAAGATGTTATGGAGGTAATGCTAGAGACTTCAAGGGCAACCTAGTTCTCCCATGCACAAGACATATGCAAAAGGAGGTAAGGAAGATATGTAAAGAAGGGGAAGGGAAGAATGGAGAGAGAGAGAGAGAGAGAATAATTCCCATAGGAAGAACAAAAGAAGAGGTGGAAACAAAAGCAATAGCATGGACGGAGACAGAGAAATATAATCATATCATATATTGGGACCAAACACAAATAAAAAAAATAATTAAAACATGAGAGGAACTTTAGGAGGAATAAGACTTTAACATGCATCTAGAAAGGGAATAGCAAGGAGTGAAAAATAAATAGTTGCATATTAGACAAATGAGGGGAGCCCTTTGAAACTCCAGAACTGATACATGAAATAGAGACAAGACAAGAGGGGTGAAAATGGGAAGAGAAGAGGGCACTGTTGAATGCAGGGAAAAGATGGATTCAGAATAAAGATAAATACATTCTAGAGATAAGGAGGAAATGCACAGAAGAACTAAGGGAAGAGAAAAAGTAAAGAAAATGAATGGTAAGAGATAATATACCTCCCAAAATGTGGCTAAATCTCCCAAAATTAGAATCTTTGCATGATCATCCCTCCATAAGTACTTCTATAAACCAACAAGAGTAGTAAGGATGTTTCCAGCAACAAATAAGATAGAGTGAAAATGTAGAAGAGAGGCAGTAACATGGGAACATTTGTTCTGGGAGTGTGAGGATCTAGGAGAATACATAAGGGAAGTGGACCAGTAGATAAAGGACGGGTGGATATAGTATTATGAAGGAAACCTTTTCTTATAGGGTTTGCAAAGGGAATCTAATAGAAAGTGAGGGAAACAGTAGGAGTGGTAATAAACTTGGGAAAAAAGGCTATAACCAAAAGATGGAAACATTAACAAAGGCCTAAATGGGAGGACCTCCATATATTGATAATGAAACTAATGGAAGAATAATGGAGGAAAACACTTCCCAAAGGAAGATAGACATTTATAAAAGTTAGTAGGACTAACTGGAGGAACAACGGAATTAAGAGAAAAATGGGTGCTCAGACAAGGAATGGAAGAGTGAGACAGGGTAACTATTGCAAATAGTTAAACAGAAATGTAAATTTAGGAAGTGCATTAGTGCGCTACAAAAAATGTTAAGAAGGTAACATGGATGAGGCTTGAACATCTTTAATGGTAAGAGAGGGAAAGAAAGTTAAAAACACTGACCTGATAATAAAGGGTCTATATTAGAACATTGATGTTTCAGAACATTGAATGTTCTAATATCGAACCCTGAAAATAGTGAAGCTGCAGAAAACTGAATTTTTTCCCAGGGAAAGAATTCGGTTGTCCGTTTCTGTCGCTTTGTTATTTTCAGTGCTGTGGTGGAATGTTACGGGTCGGGTTCGGGTAAGTGTGCGATTGTGTGGACATGAGGGTTAGGGCGGGTTAGGTGAGTTAGGGTTAGGGCGCGGGTCAGGTAAGTGTGCATTGTGTGGACGTGAGGGTTAGGGCGGGGTAGGTGAGTTAGGGTTATGACACGGGTGAGGTGAGTGTGCAATAGTGACGGACCTTAATGTTGGGGTTTGGGTTAAGGTAAGTGGATAGTTAGTGGTGTATGTACAGTTTAGTGTAGGGTTAGATGTCAGATTTTAAGTGCATGGGTGAGGATTGCTGTTTGTTTGGTGTGCTTGTGTTGTGTGCATGTGTTTCGGAACAGCAAATTTTTTCCCTAGGAAAAAATTTGCTGTTCTGAATGTTCGATGTTGTCAGCAGTCGCTGAATTGGGTTCGATATTAGAACATTCGAAGTTCTGACACTTTGATGTTTTAATACCAGAAAGGCTCATCCAGACTCTGCTACACTTTGCTGTGAAGGAAAGGTTAGTTTGCTGTTATTTTTTGTATTTCTGTATTGCCTTTCTATATTTTGAATACTGTAGTTTGTTTTCTTTACCTTGTGTTTTGCTTGCATTCTGTTTTAACAGCATATCTCTCTGTTCTGAGTCAGGCAGAATTTTTTCCCTCCCTCCCACCCATTTAAGTTGTCTTGTTAAATACCACTGTCTTTCTAGTTGCCCGCCTCTTATGTTAATCTGACCATATATCTCATTTCTCTCTACTTTCACTGGCTTATGTGAGTAATCACAAAACCATCACTTTTGAAATCCCACCCCTTCAATTATTTAAATTTATTGGCCATCCTGCAGTATTTCATAGTACCAAAATACAAAGTAACCACCCCTTTCAGTCCATCTTGCTGTTTTAAAAATAGTAACTCTCTACTAAACCTTAACTTTTTAAACAGGTAAAACTCAAGTTACCTACTTTCATATCTAACTTCTCTAGTGCACACTGCAGAGTGCATTCTTTTCAATCTTACCTTTAAGCATCCCTGTTACTAGCACTTTCTCTAATACCTAAAAGATCATCTCTACTTGACTCCAAGTAGACTTTTCTCTATCTGTTAAACCTAGCACTTGCTCCTACAGTACTTATTACCTTGATATGGCACTCTTATAGATAGCACCCCAAAAGGCAAACCCCCATTTCTCGGTAACCCACGTTCCCCGGAATCTCTTTTAAAGTTTTTTTGTCTAGTCCTTCTAGCATGTCGAGGGATCAGTTGCTAGTGTCCTCTCCTGCTCAGCTGGTGAACCTGGGAATATTGAGGCAATGTTACAATTGCCTCATGTACACTGAACAACCCTCTCCTCCTCCCACAAAACACAAATACATGTGAGAGATGCAACTATACGGCCAAACTGGAGGCTGAGCTCTCTCAACATAGGACTGGCAAGACCAGTCAGGAGGAGAAGGTTACCACACACACTATAGACCCAGTCTCACATAGTACCATCACAACCTCAAATCATACACATAAACACACAAAGACATACTCGTGGGCTCTGATCAAAAATCTACCAAAACAGCAGAGGCCACCAAAGCAGACACCCAAACAACCACCACCTCAGAACACAACACCTGCAACACATAGACCTCACAGTCAGAGTGTCAAACAGTCACAGCCCTTAAGGCCAAACACAATGCCAGACACACTAGTCATTGGTGACTCCATAGTCAGACACACTGACGTCCCGCTCACCAGACTGAGTAAGGAGAAGGTCACAGTAAGCTGCCTGTCGGGAGCTAGAATCCGCCACATAACGCAAGCACTCAGGTCTCTCAACAGCAGGTACAAATACGACTCAGTCATTGTCCACGCTGGTGTAAACGACCTGAGACGTACCTCCTTGGACTACATGAAAAGAGACATTGAGGAGCTCTCTGATTATGTAGCCCAGGCAGGTATGACCCTGACCTTGAGCAGTATCCTACCTTCACCAAGAATGATGCCACAATACAGAGATAAGATGATCAGCTTTAACAATTGGCTTAAACTCTGGTGTCATTCAAAGGGGATCCAATGTCTGTCTGCCTGGGATGACATGCTGGACAAGCCACGCTGCAAGGGACGGCTTGCACCTGTCACCCTGGGATTCCGGATATTGGCAAAGGCTCTTGCCACCCCATAGTGCCTTTTGTAGGCAAGGCTCAAATTCTAAACCTACCACCCTAGAACACAAAAAAGGAAAAAAACTAAGGGTAATGCTGCTCAATGCCAGAAGTCTAAATCTCAAAATGCACGCACTCGAGGCCCTTCTCAGTATGGAGAACATCGATGTCTGTGCAGTGACAGAAACCTGGTTCAAGGCTCCTGAGAGCACCCCAGCACTATCAGGTTTTACCTCTTATCATGCGTTCTGGCCCCAAAATCCGGACAATACCAAGAAAGGAGGGGGGGTATCCATATTCATCAAGGACACCCACACCTCAAGACTGGTGGCAACGCACGATGCATCGGAGACCATCCAGGTGCAATTAACCATAGGAAAGACTGCTCTGCAAATTGTAGCATGTTACAGGCCACCCTCACAAACTCAGGAACCTCACATGGCCTTCCTGAAAACACTAGAGGGGATAAATGTATCACCAAACACCATCATACTAGGTGACTTCAATTACCCTAATATAGACTGGGAACACTACTCAAGCCCAAACACCCTAGCCCAAAAGTTCCTGGAATTCATAAACTCAAATGCCATGGAACAACTAGTCACCATCCCCACAAGAGGAGAAAACATACTTGATCTCATCATCACGAACATGGGAGCACAATGTTCAACACCGGAAGTATACCCCTCACTGGTGAGATCAGATCACAACTAATCTTGCTGGAGGTCCTCATCCCACCCCACCTGAAATAAAAAGACCACAGTAAAGAACTTCTCAAAGCCGACTTCACACTTCTAAAGACTAGTGTGGTCTCCTTTAAGGCCCCGAGCAGGAAAACAGTACTCAAGCCGCAGAATCACTTACAAATGCCTTCTACCAGCACCTGCAGGACTGCATGGATAAGGCAATCCCAAGTAAAACAAAGACTCTTTGTGCCAAAGGCAAGCGTCCAGTCTGGTGGACCCCAGCCATAAACAAACTCTACAACAAAGGAGGAAGCTACTACAAGATAGAGCAAAATCCTTAAAAGGTAAGACACCCTTGATCACTATAAGTAAAAACTAAGAGCTCTCATAAAATCATCCAAAGCAAATTTTGAGAGAAAAATAGCTAAAGACTCAAAAGACAATCATAAGGCCTTCTTAGGGTGCAGCAATGGGGTAACAGTTCACCCTCGCATATGAAAATATATTCATGTGTACAGTAGAAAAAGAATTTACTTGTTTTTTTGCAGGATTTTTGTCAAGCTAATTTAACTTTTTACAGGTACTTTACAGGTGATTTGTTATTTCTGTGCCATGAAGAAATAATATAATTTTATGAATTTGTGCTAGTTTTAAATAGTAATCATTTTTGTTTGAAAATTGCAGTTAAAACAGATTGGATTTCAGTAGATAATTTGGAATTAACTCTTACTTGTCAAAATGGACTTTCTGGTGTAAGATTTTTTTAATATAGGAAACCCACATATTTCTAAATGTTTTTTGTATGCTGCAAGTTATCCTCTCCAAATAATATTTTTTTACCTTATAGAGTATTGTACAGAGCTAGATGGAATACTCTGAATACTATAACAACTGATTTTGTGAATGGAAACTCAGGTCCCAAGTGCTTGAAATGCATTGTCTCAAAGCCAGGGACTTGAGCATCTTGTAACTCAGATCATCTGTTGTTCACACTCAAAGTAATATATTATGAGTTCAGGCAAGGAGCCATTGCTGTTTACCCAATCACATTATTCAAATTTAAGTGAGAAAAGTACAGCAGCCATGGTAAGGGAAGACGGTTCCTAGTTGAAGGAATGCGTGGAGAGGATAACATAGCAACGGAAGATCGGAAAGTGGAATAAGACAATGGGAATGTGCACAGGAAATAAATATATATAGAGATAAAGTAAGTCAGCTTAGGATACATACTGTCATAAGAGAGGAAATGAGGATGTGATAACATTATAGCGGGAGTAAGGCAGGTTTATAAAGCAGGAGGATGATACATAACCGAAAGACAATAATCACTTAGCGATCCCATTAACTAGAAATGGGAGAGCCTCATCTGGAGGTCTTGCATATCTATCTATCTATCTATCTATCTATCTATCTATCTATCTATCTATCTATCTAATGCAAAATGGTGAAATTTATTGCAGCTACTTTGCAATGTTAATCTTGATTCTACAGATTATGAGAACTAAAGTAGTGCCAATTATTATAACTGTAAGAACAGGTACCAGGGTTCACTTCATCTCTGCAAAAAATAAGTGCAATAAGGGGATGCTCAAGGGAGAAGTAGAAGCCCATGGAAAAGAAGAGGGGGGACAGGATGAGTGATATCAAAATATATAGATTCTATAAATGTCTATGATTCCCTAGTTCTTGTATGTGGGACAAGACTTTTGGGAAGTCCCTGATACAGGATTTTTTTTTAAATGTAGAAAGTTCATATGGGGTGAGGTAAAATTGGCATTGCCCACAGGGGAAGGTGGATTGGGATGCCTAAACTTAAAAGAGTATTTGCAAGCTTGTCATGGAGTAAATATTTAAGAATGGTGGACAAAGGATAAGAGGCAGCATGGAAATAAATGATAACACAGAAGGAAGAGGAATTGCAATGTGAGAAGATGTTATGGAGGTAATGCTAGAGACTTCAAGGGCAACCTAGTTCTCCCATGCACAAGACATATGCAAAAGGAGGTAAGGAAGATATGTAAAGAAGGGGAAGGGAAGAATGGAGAGAGAGAGAGAGAATAATTCCCATAGGAAGAACAAAAGAAGAGGTGGAAACAAAAGCAATAGCATGGACGGAGACAGAAATATAATCATATCATATATTGGGACCAAACACAAATAAAAAAAATAATTAAAACATGAGAGGAACTTTAGGAGGAATAAGACTTTAACATGCATCTAGAAAGGGAATAGCAAGGAGTGAAAAATAAATAGTTGCATATTAGACAAATGAGGGGAGCCCTTTGAAACTCCAGAACTGATACATGAAATAGAGACAAGACAAGAGGGGTGAAAATGGGAAGAGAAGAGGGCACTGTTGAATGCAGGGAAAAGATGGATTCAGAATAAAGATAAATACATTCTAGAGATAAGGAGGAAATGCACAGAAGAACTAAGGGAAGAGAAAAAGTAAAGAAAATGAATGGTAAGAGATAATATACCTCCCAAAATGTGGCTAAATCTCCCAAAATTAGAATCTTTGCATGATCATCCCTCCATAAGTACTTCTATAAACCAACAAGAGTAGTAAGGATGTTTCCAGCAACAAATAAGATAGAGTGAAAATGTAGAAGAGAGGCAGTAACATGGGAACATTTGTTCTGGGAGTGTGAGGATCTAGGAGAATACATAAGGGAAGTGGACCAGTAGATAAAGGACGGTGGATATAGTATTATGAAGGAAACCTTTTCTTATAGGGTTTGCAAAGGGAATCTAATAGAAAGTGAGGGAAACAGTAGGAGTGGTAATAAACTTGGGAAAAAAGGCTATAACCAAAAGATGGAAACATTAACAAAGGCCTAAATGGGAGGACCTCCATATATTGATAATGAAACTAATGGAAGAATAATGGAGGAAAACACTTCCCAAAGGAAGATAGACATTTATAAAAGTTAGTAGGACTAACTGGAGGAAGAAGGGAATTAAGAGAAAAATGGGTGCTCAGACAAGGAATGGAAGAGTGAGACAGGGTAACTATTGCAAATAGTTAAACAGAAATGTAAATTTAGGAAGTGCATTAGTGCGCTACAAAAAATGTTAAGAAGGTAACATGGATGAGGCTTGAACATCTTTAATGGTAAGAGAGGGAAAGAAAGTTAAAAACACTGACCTGATAATAAAGGGTCTATATTAGAACATTGATGTTTCAGAACATTGAATGTTCTAATATCGAACCCTGAAAATAGTGAAGCTGCAGAAAACTGAATTTTTTCCCAGGGAAAGAATTCGGTTGTCCGTTTCTGTCGCTTTGCTATTTTCAGTGCTGTGGTGGAATGTTACGGGTCGGGTTCGGGTAAGTGTGCGATTGTGTGGACATGAGGGTTAGGGTGGGTTAGGTGAGTTAGGGTTAGGGCGCGGGTCAGGTAAGTGTGCATTGTGTGGACGTGAGGGTTAGGGCGGGGTAGGTGAGTTAGGGTTATGACACGGGTGAGGTGAGTGTGCAATAGTGACGGACCTTAATGTTGGGGTTTGGGTTAAGGTAAGTGGATAGTTAGTGGTGTATGCACAGTTTAGTGTAGGGTTAGATGTCAGATTTTAAGTGCATGGGTGTGGATTGCTGTTTGTTTGGTGTGCTTGTGTTGTGTGCATGTGTTTCGGAACAGCAAATTTTTTCCCTAGGAAAAAATTTGCTGTTCTGAATGTTCGATGTTGTCAGCAGTCGCTGAATTGGGTTCGATATTAGAACATTCGAAGTTCTGACACTTTGATGTTTTAATATAGACCCATAATAAATACTGATATTGCAGATGCAGGAATTTGTTAACTGTAAGAAGAATGGGGTACTAATTCTGCTGACAACAACAACAAAGGAACTCCATGATATATCAGTACAGGATATTTGCACACTATACTTGAAAATGCATTAAATGAATGATTTGTAAATCTGTAAGTAGTTAGCAAAGGCTAAATAATGACAAGGCAGATCCAATGCAAAGATGAGCAAGGGAGGAGGGAAGGTTCATAAGTAGGTACTAGGCTATCAGCCCAAGGGCCTACGTAAGCCTAACCAAAAAGGTTCCCTGGCTTATGCCACCCAAGAAAGTTATTTTCCTGTGCCACTGTCGAGCAGAGACACAAAAGTGATTCCCGGGGTGTATTTCCTATTTCCCATCCACTCATCAAGATTTTTCGTGAAGAGTGTTAATGAAGAACTTTGCTTGACATAGATGGGCAGCCTGTTCCAGAGTATGGGACGTCTCTGGGACAGGAATTTATCCCTTCAGCATGTCCTGATTATTGTGGCGACAAGGTTTAGGTCCCTAGACCATGTAGCTCAGAGGGATTGGGATTTCTTTAGGTGTAGCATGTCCAACAGCTCTGGGTTTGACGTAGCTTTATATGTTAAGCAGAGACCACCTCAGAGTAGGTGATATGCTATGTAGTAAAGCTGGAGTTTTTTGAGGGGGTTAGTGTAGGGCATTTGTTTGAGGCCAGTAATCCTCTTTGTGAGGTACGTCTGTGGCCTTTCCAGCTGCTGCAGATGTATTGTGATGTACATTCCAAAAGGGGTGTTGTACTCTATAACGGGTCTAATGAGTGTCGAGTAGAGGGGAACAATAACCTCTTTTTACCTGGATGAGAACCCTTTTATGATTAGGTGTGCCACGTAGAACAACTTCCTGACTACTGTGGCGATGTGACTATCAAAGAAAATGCTACTGTCCAGCTGGGTCTCAAGGTCTCTTATCACGCATTCAGTGTTAAGTAGATTGCTGCCTATGTGGTAGTTCATGGGTACAGAGTTTTTACCAGAGGGGATGACACTGCAGTTTTTGGCATTGAGCTTGAGGCCATGGCTCTGACACCAGGCATCTGTCTCAGTGAGGCCCTTTATTAGGATGTCCACATCATTTGGGGACTTGACTATGGCTCCTAGTTTGCAGTCATCTGCGAACTTCATTAGCGAGAGACCTTCTGTGTTAGCCTGTACTTTAGAGAAGTAGATACCAAACAGGAGAGGTCCCGGGACAGAACCCTGTGGTACTCCACTTGTCACTGCTTTGAGGTCAGATTTAGAGTCTGCAACTTTTACAGAGTGGGTTCTGTCAGGGAGCAAGTTGGCAACACATCTTGTGACGCAGGGATTTATACCTAGTTTAGTGAGTTTAGCTATAATTCCTGAATGGGGGATGGTGTCGAAAGCCTTGTTGAGGTCAAGATAGGCTGTGTGAACCACCTTACCCTCATCTACGGCTTTGATGACTGCCTCAAAGAAGTCGATCAGGTTCAGGAGGCATGATCTGCCTTTCACAAACCAGAACTGGGTAGGATCCAGAGTTTGGAGGTTACCAATGTCTTTGTTTATGAGTTCCATGATAATACGATCCATGGTCTTGCAGACCAAGCTTACCAGGCTAATAGGTCGATAGTTCCCGGGATCAGTGGTGGCTCCCCCTTTGTGGAGTGGGTTAACTGTTGCTGTGCACCATTCAGTGGGCACAAAGCCTGATATGAGGCTATTACTGAACATGGTGCTTAAGTAGGGAGCCAGTTCGTTCTGAAGATCGTGTAAAATGCAGCCTGTGATGTTGTCCGGTCCCATGGATGCTGCGTTTTTGGCTTTAGAGAGCGCAGCTTTTACCTGCATAGTTGTGATTACAGGGACTCTGCATTCTTCATGTATAGATATGGGCCCTTTAGGGGGTGAGATGGGGGTAAAGTTAGCACTGAACCTATCTGCCAGGATGTTGGCAATATCAGTTGGTTCTGTAATTTTTGTGCCTTTGTTCTGTAACTCAGAGCAGATCTAGGTGTGGCCATCGAGATTCTTGACATAGCTATAGAATGCTTTGTGGTTGTCCTTGGAATTAGTGGTGATTTTGTTTTCGTAGCTAGCTTTGGAGGATCTTATAAGGGATCTCAGCTTCTTACTGAGGCAGACCAGGGAGCTCCTCCATTCATGGGATTTTACTCTGTTTTCCAAAAGTTTCTTCCTTCTGTTGTACAGTTTGTTTATGGCAGGGGACCACCAGATTGGCTTCCTTTTTTTTGGAGGATAGCGTTCTGTTTGGGATAGCATGATCCATGCACTCGTGTAAGTGCTTATAGACTGCATTTGTGTAGGATTCAGCAGTTGTAACTGTATTGTCTATCTGCATGGGTGTCATGAAGTTCACCACTTCTGTCTTAAGAAACATGAAGTTGGCTTTGGAAACATTTTTTACTGTGGTTTCCTTAATGGGGGGTGGGGGCGGGATGTGGGTATCAGGGGTGATTAGCTTATGGTCGGATCGGACCAACGAGGAGTTGACTTCAGGTGTGGAACACTGGTCACTCATGTTGGTAATGACTAGGTCTAGGATATTGTTGCCCCTGGTGGGGGTGTGGATAAGTTGATCTAGGGCATTGGAGTTTATGAATTCCAGAAAGCATTGAGCTAAGGAGTTGGTACATGAGTAGTTTTCCCAGTTAATGGTCTGGTAGTTGAAGTTGCCCATTATTAGGGTGTTTGGTTGAACTCTACTATTTCCAGTACATCAAGAAAAAAGGAGTGGGAATCCTGGGGCATAGTGGGGGATCTGAAGCAAGCTACAATTTGGATTGCAGTTTTGTCCAGAGTTAGTTGCACTTGGATAACCTTGGATGCATTATGCTGAGCTACTAGCCTGGAGGTGTGGATATCCTTAATGAATATGGACACGCCTCTGCCTTTGGTGTTTCGGTCCAGGTTACATGGCTGAAAAGTGTGGTATGAGTTATAGCCTGGTAGTGCAGGGGTGCTCTCTGGAGCCTTGAACCAGGTCTCAGTCACTGCACAGATATCGATGTTCTCCATTTTAAGGAGTGCCTGGAGTGAGTGCATTTTGAGATTTAGACTTCTAGCATTGAGTAGCATTACCCTCAGTTTTTGCTTGCCTGTTCCTGTTATGGTGGTGAATTTGTTATTTGAACCCTGCCTAAAAAAGCCACTATAGGGGCAGCAAGAGCCTTAGCCAGTATCTGGAATCCCAGAGGTGACAGGTGCAGGCCATCTGTGGCAAAGCATTGTGGTCTGTTGACCATGTCATCCCAAGCAGACAGATACTGGATCCCCTTAGAATGACACCAGAAGCTTAGCCAATTGTTGAAGTCAATCATTTTGTCCTTGTACTGCTGTATCATTCTGAGCTATGTACTGACAAAAAAACAAAACTAGTGAAAACAAAAAAGAGAGCGGATTTGTAGAACTAAACTCCTTTATTGGTAAGCGCTTTCATTGGCAAAAGGTAAGCCAACTTCTTCAGACCATCAAAAAACATACAAGATACAATCCCATGTGAAAAGGAATGCCCTTTATACACAGTGTTAGTCTAATCAAGCAATCAATTAATTAAGTAAAAAACAATCAACAATAAAAAATCAATAAAAAATCACAAGTAACCATTTGTTTGCTGAACCAGAGATTTGTTTTACATAGGTTTTTCTAAAATCAGTAAACCTTAGACAATAAACTTTCTCAAGCCTAGTTTATCTCAATATTAAAAATACCAAATCACCCAGCCTTGTGATGGTAATATATTTACTTTAAAATTACAACATTTTTAAAACCATGTATATTAAAATATCCTATATTGATCTATTTATTCAAAAAGGCCTGTAATGCTTATCTAGCTAAGGCTTTTATTTTGAGTAAATATTTAATAGATACATATTCATTTAAACCTTCATTCTGAGCTATGGCAGAATGCTACTCAGGGCTAGGGTCATACCTGCCTGGGCTACAAGATCGGAGAGCTCTTCCATGTCTCTTTTCATGTAGTCCAGGGAGGTATGTCTCAGGTCATTCACATCAACATGGACAATGACAGAGTCATATTTGTACTCGTTGTGGAGTGACCTGCATGCTTGGTTTATGTGGCGGATCCTGGCACCCGACAGGCAGCTGACAGTAACCTTCTCCTTGTTTAGCCTAGTGAGTGGGACATCAGTGTGCCTGACTATAGAGTCACCTATGACTAGTGTGTTGGGTACGTTGGTTTGCCTTATTGGCTGTGGTTGAGTGGCACACTGAGTCTGTGGGCTATGTGTCATTTGGATTGTGCTGGGGGATGGAGGTTGCTTGCGTTCCTCTTTGGAGGTCTCTATTGCTTAGACAGAGAAGGTTAAAGATACTTCAGGCAAAAGGGGATATAAACTAGGCTGTGGGAGTGAATAGCATGTAAATCCAAGCAAGTCATATTTCTACTTTACTTGGTCCTCATTAGTCTAACCATTGATTAAAATGCTCCCTTTGTTATATACCTGACCAGGCCTGTGAAACAGCTGGAATCCCCACAGATACTCCTTACAAAAAGAATGCAGAGTGTAAACAACATGTCCTATGTGGATCACCACAAAGCCCTGTACTCTTTTTCCTACAGACTGTTGAGGGGAGAGCTACACCTGCCTTACAAGGCATACCAAGACCCCACTCAGATGAACCTTCTGCATATTTTCAAGACCCTGATGTAGAGATCTAAACATTGCCTGCAACATAAATAGGATATGTTGTAGGAATATCTGTTTGTATGAGGAACAGGCTTCCCATCCATGTAAAGAAGAGTTCTTCCCTAACCCAATTCAAGCATAACTTGGACCAGTGGATGGGAAATCAGAAATTCACCCCTGGTCTGGCACCTATGTAATGGGCAGAGGCAAATTTAAATGTTTGACCACCCAAGCCCTAGTTGACATATACCTCTTAAAATATCCTTAGTGACCCAAACTTGTCAGATATATTTTGGTTGCATGACTAGGCTTAAATTGGGTTCTGTGGTCATTAACCTACTATACAGCTGTGAAACAATGAATATATCATGATATGCTGGACTTCATCTCCCATACATTACTGCCCAGGTGATTCCACATGAACACAGTATTACATATTTACTACCAAAAAGATGCATACAGCCCACACCTGATTTCTTTTCACTCAGTAGTTATCAATAATGCCCTGGTTAGACAGCTGGTTAAGCAGGAAATTTGCTAGAAATGGCTGGATGCACATCTTCTTTCTGCAGGATGTGCATCACTCAAAGGCAGATCCTCTGGCACCCCCATTAAAATGAAACATGTCTTATTCTCAAATTTCAGCAAATAGCTGAAACATTATCTTAGAAAGGAGTGTTTCACCACTGTTTACTTTAAACATATATGAACTCTGTAATTGGTCATGCCTTTGTGGAACTACATGTAGTCCCTAACAAAATGCTCCTATCTTTCTAAGTTTTCCTATTGTGCCCATGGTTGCTCAATTGCAATCCCCTGTATAGGGGGACAATTTCTATTGCACATTGCTCCAATGTAAATTTGGAATCCATCCCTATAACTGCTGGTGTCACAGCTTTCTTATAGTGCGCTGGAGCATCTATAATTCTCACATTAGTTTCCTTTTTGCCATAAGGTTAACGTCGGTTTTTCTGAGAATGGTTAATTTTGTAGGTTCAGAGGTTCATTGGTAAGTACGAGGCTAGCTGCCCCTGTGGGTTATTTTAAGCCTAGCAAGTTTCCCTTTTTGGTACTCAAATGAACCTATCCCATTTGGCTATAGATTGGCCTTACCCATCCCATAGTCAATAATTATATATTTCCCCTAATGAGAATTATGGCTGTCATATCATAGATAATTTGATGGGAACCATGTATGGAATAGAGCATTTAGGAGCTGCCTCTGTTCATTTGTAGTACAGAAGGCAGTCCTGGGGTAGATTTTCTGTTTCCCATCCATAGCTCAAACTTGCTCTTGAATATGGACAGGAATCAACTTTGCTTAATGTGGATGAGGAGTTTGTTCCAGAGCAGTGGTATCCTCTGCGAGCTATACCTGTCCCTCTAAAACAACGCCAGATCCACAGACTGACTATTTCTGATGCCATTGGACTTACCGATGTGCAGTAAATCCATTAGTACTGGGTTTCAGGATGCCTTCTATGCTAGATACGGGTCACCTTTTAGCAATCTGCAGGATACTGAGTATAGTGATAGTTTTTTGAGGCAATCTATGTAGGATATGTTATTTAGGCCTTGTATTCTTTTAGTAAGGCATCTTCCTTAGTGTTCCAGTTGGTGTGTCTGGACAGATAAATGCCAAAGGGGCCATTATATTCAATGACTGGCCAAATGAAGGCAGAGTAAATGGGGGGGGGGGCAATGACATCCTTAGATCTAGAAACAGTTCTTTTGTATATGATTTGTGCAATATAGAAGGACATTCTAACAACAGTAGACACATGTTGATCAAAAGTTAGGTCACTATCCACAAGTGTTCCCAAATCCTGAACAACTGGCTCAAGTTTTAGGGGCTTATTTTCAATGTGTTAGTTCTCCAGGGTAAATGACTTCCCAAAGGATGCAATAATGCATTTTTCGGCATTTAGTTTCAGTCATGATTTTGGCACCAGTTAGTTATTTGGGACAAACCTTCCTGCAGGAAGGCTAAGTCATTTGGGGATTCAATGACTGTCTTAGCTTACAGTAATCTGCAAACGTAGTCGGACACAGACATTTTTTATTAGCTTTTAATTCGGAAAAGTAGATGCTAAACAAGAGGGGGCCAAACACAGAACCCTGAGGGGATTCCATTTGTGACTGGTCTCTTTGTGGAGGTAACTTCCACTGTTTTGATTTCTTGTATCCTATCTGTGAGCCAGTTGGCAGTACAGCAGGTGACATAGGGGTTTAGTCACAGTTTGTTTAGCTATTCTACTATGCATGAGTGGGGAACTGTGTCAAAAGCTTTGGTCAGATTGAGGTGCATGGTATGCATTGTTTTGCCTTCGTCCATTGTTTTGGAGACCTTTCCAAAAAATCCACCAAAAAATATTTAAAAAAAATGACCGCTATAAACTCTGAATGTCTGCTTTAAGATGATTATGATCAATTGACAATGCTTCCTTTCTATCTGTTTCTATTTGTTAGTCTAATGTATAATAGTTCTGTTGAAAAGATGCTTTACTGATTACTTGAACTGAGTTTTTCAGTTTGAGCAGAGTCTGATAAAAATAACACCTTTTCCTGTTATTATTTTTATGTTTTTCACATGATGTCCTCTAAAGATTTATACTCTAACTCTGATGTCTCACTTTTGGTCTCCAAATGAACTTTGATTAGCTGCAGCAGTCATCTTCCAGTTGAGAATATTATTAAAGTCATCTGGCTAATTTTATTTCACACACCCACTTCTGTGAGCACTTTGAATTATGTAATGCAGTTATTCAAATATTCTATAACATTTTACAATGATTCTTAATTTCATAAATATATTCAGTAACAAATACTTACAGCCCCATTCCAGAATAAGAAACTGTCAAATTAGATTTAATTTTATTTACCTCAACCAAACTAGCCACATGGTGGACCCTAAGTAAATAGTACAGCATTATAATCTTTTTTAAATAATTTATGCAATTTTTATTACAGTACAGTAGCAAAACATGTATGTTTAATGACACATGACATTACTAACAATGTGCAAAACTAAAATTAATTCAAACACTATATACTTTAACATAAATTACATATAATTATTTCTAAGTTGAGCAACAGATTTCATTGACTTTATGCATTGGCAAAATAATCAGATTAGAGCAAGATCAAAAGAAGAGTGTAGAGATGCTTCTGAATATTAGGGGAGGTTATACCTTAATATCATAACTCTCAACTGTTCAGATTTTCACCTCATATTTTTGGTGCATTATTTATAAAATGTGTGGTTTTCTGGCAAATCGATGACAATTGCAGTCACTAAATAATGGCATACATTTGAGTTTCAGACTCCATATGCTTCAGAAAATGCATGCTAACACAAATTCTGTTATTCTAGCAACTTTTTAATTTATAAGAGTGATATTTAAAATCTGCCCCTATTTTTGGGCCTTAGTCCTCACATTATTGTAGGCTTTGTACAGATTTCATGCAATAAGAGTTTGAGAAGTATGCACTAAATTAAGGGAGAAAGCAAAAAATATATACTTTCATTTGCTATCCTCTTTGCCATCAAAGAGCAAGGGCGATTAAAATAAAGTGCAAAATATATTAAATTGGATGAGTAATAATTCTGCTAATGAAAAAGTTTTCTTAACTCTCTTTGGATACTGGGAAAGATGACAACAATGAGCATTTAGTGACTAATTTAGTAGTGGGGTCTGGTGCTTGTATAATCATTATGTCAACCCCCCCCTCCCATAGATTAGTACTAGGTTAACTGCCTTTGTGGGTTATTTCAAGCCTAGCCAATTAGGCCATGTGAGAACCAAACACTGCTCGTTGTGGCTTTAAGGTAAACACTTTATTATGTCAACCTCCCATGCTATTTTCTGACATGATATCTGTTTGCTGCAGGACACTCAAAACTTAACAACTATAATTGTTGACATGAATACTTTCAGAGTCATTTATTGATGGTTGGTTATTCCTTAGAAGAAATCAAGTGATTTCTTGGGGAAAAGATTTGGAAAAACACCTTTTATGCCATGACTCTATTGGGAACAACTGGAGAGTAACGTGATGCTGCAAGGAGGCAGTCAAAATTAGGAATTTAGGGCCTCTTGAAGAGTTGATGAATTTATACAGTCAAGTGTTGGCCTTGTCATGGCATAGATAGAGGATCATCTTAAAAAATATTATTATGTTAAGGTATATTATGGCAGTTCTACATAATGCATATCTTGCTGTAGATACTGTAGGTTGAGAGCCATGTCTGGTGGTTTAGGAAGCAAGCATAAAAATTGTTGTCTTACAGATAAAAGGCCATACAATCTGGAATGGCAGTTCCAGCAGTGCTGAAATGAACATGCTGCCATTGGTCAAATAAGAAAGGTCGTTATATATTTTTCTTATTACACATATAAGAACATCCTACAGACTTACGAATGATGCTAAATGACATTTCTTTTAGAAACATTGCTCTTGACTGTCTCTGACCAAAGCACTCTGGTTTCCCATAATGAAAAAGGCAAAATGGTTGTTGCAGTTTGGCAATTTAATAAGGAAATCATTTTGCATCGCTTGCCTCTTTACTGACCTGTATAAATTATTTCCCAAAGTATTGGCAGACCACTTTACTGGAGGTAAGTTCTAACCTGTATAAATTATTTCCCAAAGTATTGGCAGACCACTTTACTGGAGGTAAGTTCTAAGACTGTGGGACAGGATGTCTCATTATCCTCCATCTTAGGAGCAAGAATGACCTTTGCTCATGAACTGGTCTGACAAGGGACCTACCACAACATTTTCAACCTACTTCCATTTTAAAAACAAGTATGAAGATCCCGAGTCCTGGCTGACAAACTGGCCTCTGTTTTCTCATGACTTATCTTACCAATGCAGAAAGGCTTCAGGACAGATACGTGCTATGCAGATCATTCATAGCTCTTGCATTCAGTGTTATGGGAAGATCAGGATATCTCCTCTGTAGAACTATTCGCATTCTGCTCCTCAGTTGCCACACTTCCCTGTCCACTTTAGTTTCCATACATGCAAGTCTTCTAGCATCCAGGCCACTAGTCTAGTATGGGATATTTGACATCTTTATGCCTCAGAACTGGCAGTTTTGGAAAGTTTCTGCTATTCCCTGTTCATCTGCTACCAGTGTCTCTAGGTACCAAAATGCTGATCTGCGTGGTGCTTTTAGGTCCCATTTGTCATCACTATAACAGCATGGTTTGACAAGCATCAGTCTATGATTCAGCTGTTCACTACCATGCAGTGATGATCCTTCAGGAACTGTAAGATGTGCAACCTATTGCCCATATATGCATGTAGGGAAAAGTATATATAATCTCACTCCCCTGTGTGTTAACTAGGAAAATGCCAGACTGGCATCAGTTTCCTGTATTATTCGATTGAGCACTGCACTTATCTAATCCTTGACCTCTTGTTGAATTAAACCCCTACCATGAACTAAACACACTGTATCTCTTGAGAGCTCTGCATCTTTGTAAAACAGCTTCCATGAACATTGACCTTGTTTGATCTGGGCCCATAGTAGGATCCCACTATTATGCTTCCGATTCTGAGAAATGGAACTCTGACTTGACCTTTGGGTGACTGTGTCCCACCCCAAAGCTTTTATGTTGGTAATTAGCAATCATAATGTCCCTCATCCTAGTCAGAAAACAACTAGAACCTTTTGATTCATCTCATTTGGACTTCACCTATCTCAGATTCTCAACTTTGAATTTATTCTGTTTTCTATAGCTCAGCCTTATTTGCTTGTACCTTCCTAACTTTAAATCTTTGTACGATAGAGGACACTAGACCATGTGTTCAGGGATACAGTGCTCACTTTTGAACATGCTCTTACTCATGCTCTCCACTTTAAACCAGCATAGTGGGTGGGCATATATTGTACTTTTTGATTAATGATTCTTAATACTCAGTAACACAATATTACCAAACGTTAGACAATAATTTTAAGATTACATAGGATCATAGGATCATAAGAGGTTACTAGGCTATTGGCCCTGAGGCCATTATAAGCCTAGCCAAGAGTTTAGCCCATGTTTAGACAAATTAGCACCCAATGCCCCTGTCCAGCTGGGACATGGGTGGAATCCCACGGGCATATTTTCTGTTTCCTATCCAGTTATCCAGGTTGCGTTTAAAAAGGGGTAAAGAGGTACTCTGCTTGATGAGGAGAGGGAGTCTATTCCATAGATGAGGGACTCTCTAGGACACAAATCTGTCCCACCAGCAAGTCTTGTTGATTTCACAGACCAGGTTGAGGCCATGCATGTAGGTTATTTGAGTGGAGCTTGACTTGCGGATATGCAGCAATCCCATCAAGGTGGGGTCCATGATCACCTTGTATGCCAGACAGAGGTCACCTCTGAGGAGTTCATATGAAACTGAGTAGAGGGATAGGGCTTTTAGCCTATCTGTGTATGGCAGATGTTTGACACCCTGGATTCTCCGGGTGAGGAACCTCTGTGGTCTCTCCAGCTGCTGCATGTGCTTTGTGCGGTACATGCCGAGAGGTGCATTGTACTCAATAATGGACCTTATAAGGGAAGAATATAGGGATGTTATGACCTCCTTGTCCCTGGATGAGATACCCTTACTTATGAGGTGGGCCATGTAGAAGGCTTTCCATATCACGGAAGCAACATGGTGGTCAAACGTCAGGTTGCTATCAACCTGGGTGCCCAAATCCCTCATGACTGATAGAGTGCTTAGGACATTTTTATTAATGTGATAATTTGTGGGGACATCATTCTCCCCAAAGGGGGTGATGATGCATTTTTTGGTAGTCAGCTTGAGGCCATGTTTCTAGCACCAGTCATTTGTCTGAGTGAGACCCTCTTGGAGGATGTCCACATCACTATGGGAATTGATGACAGCACCCAGTTTGCAGTCATCTGCATAATTGGTCAGACATAGCTCACTGGTTTTGGCCTGCACCTCAGAAATGTATATCCCAAATAACAGAGGCCCCACGGCTGAGCCCTGGAGTATGCTGCTTGTTATGTGTCTACTGCTTGAGTTGGCTTCCCTTATTTTGATTACGTGGTTTCTATCAGTGATCCAGTTTGCTACCCATCTGGTAACATATGGATTGATGCCTAGTTGAGAGCATTTATCTATTATGCCCAAGTGGGGAATAGTGTCAAAGGCTTTGGCCAGGTCAATGTAGGCTGTGTGCACCATCTTCCCCTCATCCATGGCTTTGGTGACTGCCTCAAAGAAGTTGACCAAATTTAGCAGACATGACCTCCCCTTGATGAAGCCAAACTGTGTGGGATCAAGTGTTTGGAAGTTGCCAGTGTCCTTGATAATGAGGTGCATGATACTCCATCCATGGCCTTGCAGATCAGGCTGGTTAGGCTGATGGGTCTATAATTTCCTGGATTGGTGGATACTCCACTTTTGTGTAAAGGGATGACAGTGGCTATCCTCCACTCAGCTAGGATGAAGCCAGTAGTTAGGCTTTGGTTGAATAGGGTGCCTAATGGTGCTGCAAATTCCTGCCTGAGTTCACATAGGATACAGCCTGGGATGTTATCAGGTCCCATGGAGGCTGTATTTTTTGCCTTTGAGAGAGCAGTAATGACCTGTTCCATAGATATAAGGGAAAGGGGCAGGCACTGGGGATGTCCTGATTAACTGATGGGGGGACAGAGGGGTAAAGTTTTCACTGAATCTGTCAGCAAGCAAGTTTGCTATATCTATGGCATTTGTATATGTGGTGTCCTTGACCACCAGTTCTGAACGGACCTGGGTGCTTCCTTTGAGGCTGCTGACATATGTGAAGAAGGCCTTATGATTGTCTCTAGTAGATGTGGCTAATTTGGACTCGAAGTTTGCTTTGGAGGATTTCACTAGTGCTCTTATTTGCTTGCTCAGGCTAAGGAGACATTGCTTCCAACAGGGCACCTGCTCCTTCTTTGTCTTGGACAATAATTCTTTCCTTTTGTTATAGAGATTATTTACTGTAGACGTCCACCAGACAGGTTTACTCTTCCTTGCGAAGGATGACTTAGTCCTGTCATGTATTCCTGATTCCATGCATCTATATAAATGCTTGTTTAGTGCTTTGGTGTAGTTTTGGATTTTGGTGCTTGTTCCTACAGATGGGGAGGGGGTTGTAAAGCTGTTTATACCATCCCTCAGGAGGCTGTAATCAGCTTTGGAAACATTTTTATGTCTGATCCTAGCTAGAGGGGGGTTAGGGAGATTGTAACTTCAAAAGTGACCGCTTTGTGGTTGGATCTTACCAAGAAGGATGATACTATAGGGATGTTGCAGTGTTTACTCATGTTGGTTATTATCAAGTCCAAGATATTATCACCCCTTCTGGGGGTATCAACTAGCTGTTTGAAGGCATTTGCATTGACAAAACCAAGGAATCTCTAAGCATTTGTGTCCTGGCATGAGTAGTTCTTCCAGTCTATGTTTGGGAAGTTAAAGTCACCCAGGATCAGGGTAAAGGGTTGAATCTTATAGATTCTGACAGGTCCAAATAAGTGGATTGGGCATCTTGAGTCAGATTTGGGGGCCAGTAGCTAGCTATGATTTGAATAAGGGTCTTGTTAATGGTTAACTGCACTTGGAGGGTCTCCTGTGCGCCACACTATTTGACCAGCCTGGAGGTGTGTATGTCTTTAATGTATATTGAAGCTCTAACTCCTTTGGCTTTACTGACCACAGTTTGGGGTCTGAATGTATGATTGGATGAGTAACTAGGTAAGACTGGGATGCTCTCCGCAGCTTTAAACCAGGTTTTTGTGGCTGCACAGATGTCAGCATTTTCCAGGATTAGGAATGCTTGCAATGAGTGCAGTTTCATGTTTAGACTCCTAGCATTTAGCAGCATGACATTTAATTTGTGTTTTGTTGAAATTTTTATGTTGGTAGTTTTAACCTCATCACTTTTCCTAAAAAAGGCACTATAGGTGAGGCAAGAGCCTTTTCCAGAAGCCTGAAGCCTAAGTGAGACAAATGCAGGCCATCTCTGGCAAAGCATCGTGGTCTGTCTATTATATCTTCCCAGGCTGTCAGGTACTGGATACCCCTGGAATGACACCAGAAACTAAGCCAATTGTTAAAGTCAGTCATACTGTAACATTCCAAATATGTAGCAAAGGTTACAACAAACCTATTTAAATATCAACAATGTAACACTTCCACCAGTCAGTGTAAGAGACCTATATGGCTAAAAAGAGGAAATTGAAACAAAAGTAGTTAAAGTTCAGCTGTACATTTTGTCTATCTTATCTGCACTACAAAAAAAAAAAAAAAAAGAAAGAAAGAAAAGAAAAGAAAAAAAATGGAGCGTGGCATCCCTTCCATTTCATTACATTTCAGCACAGAGAGCTAGATCACAAGTCAGCATCCACCCTGATTATTTATTTATTTAATTTATTCTTCTTACTTTGTTGCTGGGTTAGTCCTTGTAGACCAGCAGCCTCTAATTAGGAAAGACCCAAGGTGTATGTCCCTGTAAAGCTATGGTACTACCAATGTCAATCTCACACATAAAGGAAGGTTTTCTCCAAACAGCCCTCCTGACAATATCATGCAACTGCTGCCTAACTCATCTACAAATGCACATTCTACAGATTGTATCGTCTTCAGATCCAATACACCCTCACAACAGAATCTGAAAGACATAATGGAAGAAGAGAAGAAATCGAGCCCCTCATGGTCTCTGCAGTGCAATTGTAAATAAAATTTGCTTTCTATCCCTTCAATATACATGACTATAAATCCCCAGTTTAAGCTGTGAGCCTAGATAGTACACTTTGTAAATATTCTTAAAGACAGATGAATGGTACACTTGCTAGCTTCTGGAGTGCTCCAATAAACGCATTCTTCTGTACAAATTATTTATGATTTACTATAATCCAAGTCTGACCACAATGAACACTTATCATACAGAGCTTCTGGAATACAATACTTGAACTGGAAGAGAGAACCAGTTCTCAGCTGTGACTATCAGTTTATATTTCTCCAGATAATAGAGGCATACCATTTTACACATAAAATGCAGCAATCATGATAAAGAAAAAACAAAAAAAGATAACTACAGGTGGCTGATGAGTCAAAGCATATCTAATTACACATTCTGAGCAGCTGATATTTCCACTGCCTGACACATGTCCTCAAAGAGAGAAAGGAAAATTATGTATCAAAGCATGTCAGTGGTGACACATTTTGACCACCAGACATTTTTCCTACATAACACATCCACTGAAAGGGACAAGGCACAAGTAAAAGAATAAAGAAATACATGGAAATAAATTTGTTATACCCGATCACTTTCTGCCTCCCTTATACACCTTAATGTAGTACTTTAAATAATTTTCCCATCGCTTTAAGGTGCATACTTAAATCCCAGATGAAACTTACATATTCACCCTGACCTGTTTGCAATGTAATCAGTGTCTTTAAGAAAGAAAAGGCAAATAGGTTAAATGTGCAAGGAATTATTGTGGAGTAGCACCAGTTTTACTTTCTTACACACACACACACACACACACACACACACACACACACACACACACACACACACACACACACACACACACACACACACACACACACACACAAACAATCTATTGATCAGTATATCTATCTATCTATCTATCTATCTATCTATCTATCTATCTATCTATCTATCTATCTTAAATTATTTCTGGGATAGCCAGTCTGTGCATTCAGCAGAAGTTCAGGGAAAAAGTTATGATGAATATAATACTCACGTTTGTATATTTCATAATAAGAAAAACATAATCAGTTTAAATTAAATTTAGTTTTTATATCACAATATGCAAAGGATACATTACAGAAAAACATACAGATTCCATAGTATTTCAGGGCAAAGTCAAAATATTACCTGAGACAAAAGAGATACTGACTGAAAATGTACATACATTGTTAATTGTTGTGGTCAGCATTAGGTATATAAATTTATTTTATTTTACTTAAATTTGTTAACCAGGATAGGTGGGATTGATCACAAATGATCAAGTTCAGTCCCAGCCCAGATAGAAATATTGGGTAACAATATATTAAATGAGAATTACAAGATACAAAAATTCACACTCTGTAACATACTGTACAACACATATGATAGTAGATATGGTTTAGTTGAGAGATAAAGGGGATAAGTGAAGAATTAACTTACAGGTGATAAGTTATATGACAAAGGAAGTTGGGAAATAAAGCATGGCATGATGAAGATTATGGGAGTGTGAGATGTCAGCAGTAAAAACAATAACAGAAAGTGTGATAATTAAAGAGAAATTCCAGGTAGAGAGGCATAATCAGTTTGAAGCCACATGAGTTTTGTGGTTTTCAAGAGATGTAGTGTGGTTGACCTCTTGTCTTAGGTGAAAGGCAAGTGAGTTTCATACATTCACCAAATTTACCACAATTCATTTAGGATCACAGAACAATTAAGCTAACCATATATAGCCTCTGAAGTTCAGTTTATGATATGTTGATATGGCCAGCACAGCCATATGGCCAGCATTCAGCTGTGCACCTATCAAGTTATGGCCCTCCAGGTATCAGCATCCACCAACATGTTTTCAAAATATACTATCCCTGATTACTGTGGTAAAGCAAAATGATAGGGAGTCATGTGTAGATGAGATAACACAGTTATGGCTGATGCTAACAAAACAAAAGGTATAATAAGCCAATACAACAGTCGTGAATTAGGAGAGGTGGTATAGGCTGTAAGACAAAGAAAGGAAGGAATAAAATAGTAGGGAGAAAGTGTCATACATTATAGACAGATGGATGAAATTCTCCAGAGCTAAATCACTAAAATACCATTTTTGTAATTTGTTCCCTACAAATGTGGCATTTCCTTGATTTTTATGGAGGATGGGCTGTAGTATCCTGTCCCTTATTCCTTTTACTTAAAAATACCAACTCCATAGTTCTAACAAAATGGTCTTTTGATTAAATGGAAGATTGTCTCATAATGTGCATATGAAGTAAATAAGAGTTTGTCCCAAGAAGTAAAGTAGTTTTAAAACTGTAGCAGATTGCTTGATGCATTTGTAGCAAACAGCTTGCAACAACTTATAACATGGAAAAGCACTGAAATACTTCACTTCTGACCACAAAATAAGTATTGTCATTCATTTCTTCATAGGAATTCAGAATGGCAGAAAGGAAATTAATGTCACTACTGCACTACTGACTGCTGAATAGCTAAATATTTGAGCTCGTTGGTTAGCTGTTGTATACCTACATCAACTATATTACAAGCTGAGATAAGTACAAACTTGCAGTGTTAAAAGATAGTACTGCATTTTATTTTTCTGTTTATTTGTTCCATTGAATATTGTGTTTAAGATAGTACTGCATTTTATTTTTCTGTTTATTTATTTGTTCCATTGAATATTGTGTTTAAGATAGTCCTGCATTTTATTTTTCTGTTTATTTATTTGTTCCATTGAATATTATGTTTAAGATAGTACTGCATTTTATTTTTCTGCTTATTTGTTCACTGAATATTGTGTTTAAGATAGTACTGCATTTTATTTTTCTGCTTATTTGTTCACTGAATATTGTGTTTAAAATAGTACTGCATTTTATTTTTCTGTTTATTTATTTGTTCCATTGAATATTGTGTTTAAGATAGTCCTGCATTTTATTTTTCTGTTTATTTATTTGTTCCATTGAATATTGTGTTTAAGATAGTACTGCATTTTATTTTTCTGCTTATTTGTTCACTGAATATTGTGTTTAAGATAGTACTGCATTTTATTTTTCTGCTTATTTGTTCACTGAATATTGTGTTTAAGATAGTACTGCATTTTATTTTTCTGTTTATTTATTTGTTCCATTGAATATTGTGTTTAAGATAGTACTGCATTTTATTTTTCTGTTTATTTGTTCCATTGAATATTGTGTTTAAGATAGTACTGCATTTTGTTTTTCTGTTTATTTATTTGTTCCATTGAATATTGTGTTAAAGATAGTACTGCATTTTATTTTTCTGCTTATTTGTTCACTGAATATTGTGTTTAGGATAGTACTGCATTTTATTGTTCTGCTTATTTGTTCACTGAATATTGTGTTTAAGATAGTACTGCATTTTATTTTTCTGTTTATTTATTTGTTCCATTGAATATTGTGTTTAAGATAGTCCTGCATTTTATTTTTCTGTTTATTTATTTGTTCCATTGAATATTGTGTTTAAGAAAGTACTGCATTTTATTTTTCTGCTTATTTGTTCACTGAATATTGTGTTTAAGATAGTACTGCATTTTATTTTTCTGCTTATTTGTTCACTGAATATTGTGTTTAGGATAGTACTGCATTTTATTTTTCTGTTTATTTATTTGTTCCATTTAATATTGTGTTTAAGATAGTACTGCATTTTATTTTTCTGTTTATTTGTTCCATTGAATATTGTGTTTAAGATAGTACTGCATTTTATTTTTCTGTTTATTTGTTTCATTTGATATTGTGTTAAAGAGAACACTGCATTTTTTCTGTGTATTTGCTTCGCTGAATATTGTGATCTCTCTGTCTCGATGCAGTAAGTGGGGGTTATTCTTCTCACTTCATTGATATTCGGTGTTGAACTCAGCCTAGAGGGTTTCTTTGAGCTTATAGGTCTTAGTCACTTATCTATGAATTTATTTCTGCTGAACAGCTGAATATTTGAGCTGGTTGGTTAGCTGCCATATACATACATCAACTGTATTACAAGCTGAGATAAGTGCAAACGTGCAGCGTTAAAAGATAGTACTGCATTTTATTTTTTTGTTTATTTATTTATTTAATTGAATATTGTGTTAAAGATTTTTCTTTTTATTTATTTGCTTCACTGAATATTGTGATCTCTCTGTCTGTCTGCAGTAAGTGGGGGTTATTGTTCTCACATCATTGATATTCGGTGTTAAACTCTTAGTTAGCCTAGAGGGTTCCTCTGTGCTTATAAGTCTTAGTCACTTCTGAGCCCCCCAGACCTTTCTGTGTTGGAGGGAAGCCTTCTAGCTTTATCAGTGGAAGTGGTAAGTACTAGGTAGCCTATCTACAACAAGATGAGTGGTTTCTGGTCCAAAAATTGTAGTTTATTGGCCATTTGGGCAGTTTTTCCATCTCTTTCAACTTTCTGCTTTTAAAGCCTGCATTGCACTTGTTTCCAACCTTTCCTGTAACTAGACTAATCTAGATACAGATTTACAGGTTGCCTGTGTCCATTAGTGACATAGTTGCCAAACCAGGGATGAATTCCCTGCCCTCCATCCAATTGTTGAAGTTACTCTTGAATTGGATTAGGGAGAATCTCTGCTTCAAATGAATGAGGAGCCTGTTCCAGAGACAGGGTAGTTGCTGGGATACATATCTGTCTCTCCTGCAGGTCCTATTTATATCACAGGTAAGGTTTTAGTCTTTAGAACAGGTAATTATGTTGCTGTTTGTTTTGCCATAAGTGCAGTAAGGTGACATAGAGTAGTAAAGCCTTGACTACAAGATGGGTGACTACTATTCATTTACTAACTCTGGCACCTGCTGGAGCTGATATGGAGGACAGAGGGATAGTGAAAATTTACCTGCATGCCAGTCTTATGGGAGAGGGATGAGAAATCATGATGGTATGGTTAGACTATTCCATGGTCCTGCAGGAAGGTGGGACTCAGTTATGGCAGATAAGCTTTGGTTACACAGTAACCAATTTAGACCTACAAATAGGCTTAAAAAGTGGTTCCATCGACCACTGGAGCAGCAGTGCTCCTGGATAATGTTACAATGCATAATTAGCCTATATTTGATGGTAGTGTGGAGAGGGGATAGGTTTTCCACCACTGCAGTACAGAGTGCAAGCAGCAGTGGTGCTTCTAATGCTCATTTTCTCCCTGTCACTGAAACCTGGCATTTACCAGTTACAGTAAGATTGACAGCCCAAGTCTGTGGAGTAACTCCTGACAAATGTCTGTGGAAATATCACAATACTGATGGAGAGGGAGCAAAAGAAGATCATGTTACCATCAGGAACAATGAGCAACTAGTGAAAACTGATTAAGAGTTAATTATTTGTAGTGCTTAATTTCCATCATATTCAACATAAATTGACAGGTAAAACAATTTCATAGATTTGCTTGGAGAGGGGAGCACCCTGTAAGCAATGAAATACTGTGAAAGCCCCCAAATTTAATCAGGGCTCTGTGTTGTCTGGCCCAAGATTCTGCAGTTAAGAAGGTAGAAGTGATGAGATTTCAACTCTTATAAATTATTAGAGCAACATATTATACTTAATGCTTTATGAAACCGTATTATTGATGAGTTAACAACAGAAAGTAGAGGAAAGCTATATCAGAATTTTAGAATTACTATCCCCCAGATTCTCAAAAGCTTGCACGGCATGCATGATTAGTGTAAGAGGTAATTTTGCCAATATGGCGGCCGAGCGATCCACATATGTGCCCATTTGATGTGTGAGAGTGCTCTATCACTAGTGCTGCACGTTCCCAGCCCCCCTATGCAAATTACCCCATTTGCAGGTGATAGCCATGCAAATGAGGTAAATCTGCCATCCAGGAAGCTGGAATCAGGGCATGCAGGACTAGCGTAATATGCAGAAATGTACTCAGTTAGTAACTCAGTACGGATCTGCAAAATCCAAAACGGGGACATGACAGCACCAAATTAAGGCAGCATATCATTGAGGAAGCATGCAATGGCCAAGTATAAGGCCATTGGCATTGCAAACAGTACAAATTGTACAAAACACAACATTTCTTATATGTCCGCCTTTCACGGCTGTCAAAGCATAGGGCAGCGGCGCACAAATGGGAACAGTGGAAAAACAATAAAATAAACCTAAAAAAAGCAGTCTAACTAAAGCTAGTATTCCACCATGCAAGTCAATGGCAGGCACAAACAACCTGGCCAGTGAATATTGGTTGCTAAGGGGGGAGGCACAGTATGACATATGTAACTATGCATTAGCAGGCAATCCTATGCAAATGAGGGGAAGGATAGTGAATCCCAGATTTTCCCAGCATGTGAGGCAGGTCCCAACAGTGTAAGAGTATGAATAGCTGAGTGCAAGACTAGGAGGCAGTTAACATCATGAGTGGGTACATCAGGCACACTGTAAGTGGATTGGAGCCCTGTGGCCCAGGTATGCTCCTAGCTCAGCACAGCCAAGCTAGGGGGTGTGTTTAAACCTGCCTAGCACTCTTTACAAAGTGTAAGTGGGTGTGCGCACCATGCATGGGGAGTTACAGGAAGAAAAAAAAAGTTAAACCAGGAAACAGTAGCAGTGTGCACATCTGAGTACTCTGTTTGCGCGGCGTGGCCCCGGGCCCAAACAAAAGGGCAATGGGAAGGGAAATCAGCAGTAGGAAGGAATTCAAGGAGAATTAGCATATCTGGCAGGTGAAACGTATCAGAAGCAGCCAATTACACAGGCAGCAGCCCAGCCCAGAGCACTACTATAAACTAAGCAAACACCTTCCCCACTGTTTTTTCCCACAGTCTCCACCACTGGTGTATACAAGCAGGGAAATTTTAACAAACAAACCTACAAAATGAGAAGGGCTGCAGCAGGCAACATAGAGCAACATGTGCAAGAGGCTGAGGGTGGTGAGAATGTGCATGCTGCCGAACAACCCACAGTGAGGAGATGGAGAACAGTGCACGGACCCAGGGTAACCTACCAGGGGCTACATGAGCTGGAGATAATGGAGCGCTATAGTGTGGACAGAGACCTCCTACAGCAAGTAGTTCAGCTGTGCCGGCCACACCTGACACACCAAACCGACCGAGGGGAACCCATCCCAGTAGATATCAAGTTATGTGTAGGCCTAGGCATACTAGCCACAGGTACCTCCCAAAGCACAACTGGGGATAACATGGGGATCTCACAGGCATCAGCATCCAGAGCATTCCACCAGTTCCTGGATGCCCTGGCAGCACATGCCAGTGAGCATGTATGTTTCTTCAAAACCTGTGAGGTGTTGACCAGCAATATGCATCTGTTCCACCAAATAGCAAAATACCTTGGGGTAGTGGGTACTATAGACTGCATGCACATATGCATCAAAGCACCACCTGGTGAGCAGGGTAGGGCCTACATCAACTGCAGGTGCATCCCCTCCATCAACTACCAGGTCGTATGTGATGCCCAGGGCATTATAATGAATGTGTGTGCTGGCTGCCCTGGAAGCTATGAAGATTCCTACATATGACATCTGACACAGCTGTACCAGAGATTTGCCAATAGGGATATCCCCTATGGACACCTAGTGGGAGATGCTGAGTACACGCTGGAGCCGTGGCTGATGACACCCATCAGAAATGCACAAACACCTGAACAACAATGCCATAATGTGGCACACGCACAGGCCAGACACATAATAGAGCTTGTGTTTGGGATGCTCAGGTCACAGTTCCAGTGTCTGGACACATTTGGTGGAGCCTTGCAGTATTCACCAGCTACATGCACCCAAATTGTTATGGTATGTGTGATGCTACACAATATGATCCTGTGGAAACAGCTGCAACATGAACAGCATGGGGCAGGGCCACACAGCCCCCCCACCAATGCCAAGGCCTGCACAGTCACAGAGTGACCCAGAGGAGGAAGAACCTGAGCCTGCCCCAGTAGGCAGAAGGAGGTGAGCCCAGTATGCCCTGGCAAAGCGGCAAAGCACAGCACATGCACTGACACAGTAGGGTCCCAGGGAATGACACCTCTCTCCGACTCGCACATACAGTAAAAGGGATGCCAAACATTACACCACCTGTGCTTAACCATGTATAGGGAGTGAACTATGTGCATGCAACATAGGCAGCCATCCAGCACCATCTGCAAGTATGGAACACCCACAAGGTAAGTCAATCAACCTACCAATTGCCAAATGGAGTAGAATGTGTTGTCACCTGTAGCTATGGTATGGATGTGAGCATGCAAGGGAACTGGGTGGCTGAATGTTATGGCAAAAGACAGTAGACATCCATAGTGGCACCCTGACATGTGTAACATATACTGGAGTCACCATAGTAGCCAGTACTACACAGGGAGACAGAAGCAACTGCAGGAACTGTGCTGTGTGAAATATGTGTCCATATGACCTGCACATGCCAGTCAGGATGGTTCACATACCCAACAACTGTCACAGCCAGCAAGACTGGTAGACACAAACCTAAACAGGGCCTGTGCCATGGCCCCAAAATGATGGCTAGGGTTAACCCCACCCCCAGGCCTACACAGACAGACCACAGCAGGGAGGCAGTGCTAGAAGGAATTTGCATGAACACCTATCACACCTACCCTGTCACCCCAGGGTAATATACTATCTTGGGGTCTGTGACTGTAGGCCTGACAGAATGCAATGGCCTGCCATATGTTGCCCGGAGTAACACCTAATGCTCCACAGGCCTCTGCCAAAGGCCTGTGTCTCACACATGCTGCCAATGCATGTGAAGTCATGGACACCCACAAAACAACATAACACACTCCACATAAGCCATATGCAAGGGCATTTGGACAGACCACAGTAACATGTCCACCATGTCCCACTGCATGAACTGTGGACCAACACTAGCACACACCTGTGATGGGCTGATACCCCTAGGGAAAGTATTAGAGAATATATGCATAATGTCTGGAAGAGGTTAGAATAACAGAGGGGGTGGACGGGCAACATGGAATGTGCAGGGTCTGACACCAAGCTGTGTGCCCACACTATCCCTGGCTGCAAACACATAAATGGGTGGCTACACACCTGCCCGTACACCACAATAGGGTTAATGTCCTGACCCATGGCACCTGCCTCTGGGCAACCTCTGCGAATCTGTACATCTTTGAGGCATTGCCACAGCAAGATAAGCCCAGACTGTCTTGTCAATAGGTGCGCAATTATGGGATCCCCCGCCAGCACTATACCAAGGTGCTGAACTGGATACACAGACCCAGCAGCAGGTGTCTGCAGCTCCCCCTCCAGAATGGCATAACTTACCATGAATACGTAGGTGTCTGCCCACAATACCGGACACAGCTGCAGTCATCATTGTCCCCCAAGACAGCACTGTGAGCAAGAATATCCACCTGGCAGTATATGGAGACAGAAAACATCACTGTGTACAACAGTACACATGTCCGAATATCTCTTCTAACAGTGATACCATGCGGCTGAAGCAGCTCAGACACAATCACCTACAGTACACACTATCCCCTGCACAATTTGTCCCCATATTGCCAAATGAATGCCAGATACCCAGCAGAAATACCTTGCTGCCTGTACTAGTATTGATCCACACATTTTATACAAAAGGGCATACTGGGCATGATCACACACTTAGAGAAAAGAAGGCAATGTCAGCCAGCAACATACTGCAAGGTCATACTGGGCAACAAATGAAGCCCATGTCAGCAAACAACAGTAGACCAGACAAATCTGGCAGTCGCAGATGTTAGTGCAGACACGCCTCAGTATGCACCACCCATGCTTTGCACACACAGTAGATAGGAATGCATGCATATATCCAAGGACAATACACTATAATATGCCAAGCATACATGTACATAGATGTGTGGGAGACAGTGACTGTGACAAGGAGCCAACCATTATGAGGCTTGTCCAACCCAGCACACAGTCAAATGACTACAGCCACATGATGCTCAGATGTCACTCAAAATAGACATTAGCCACTGGTATCTGTCAGCATTACGGACTATATGATGGACGTGCTAGCTGTGCAACATGACTGTACAAGGAAGTAGTCATCTAGCAGCTGTATACACGTACCTGTGGAATATAACCCTGTGTGTGCCCGCATGTGGTGTGTCAACCTGTAGATGAATGGGTTATGGCCCAGGCACACACACTGACCTCCCCAAAGCTCTACTATAACAAACCCGCTGAGGTCTACCATGCTGAAATACACGCTTGGGAAAAGTATAGCCCAGTAATCTCCATAGCATGTTGCATAACTGCTTACTGCTGTAGTCTGATAAAGTAGCTAGGTAGGTGTTCTAACCCCTGATGTGGCAAGTGTGTGTGTGTGTTAATGTCTGTGTCTGTCTGCATAGAGAGCAATACATTTTATGGTAGCCACACTCTGTACAACTCCCATACTCGACTTTGGCAAGGCTGCTGATGTCACCAACCTAGAAATACACCTCTGGAAAGGTCGTAACCCAGTAATTTCTGTAGTGTGTCCCGTAACTGCATACTTCTGTAGAGTGATAAGGTAGATAGGTAGGTGTTCTAACCCCAGATGTGACAAGTGTATGTGTGTGTTAGTGAGTGTGTCTGTCTGTCTCTCTCTGTGTAGAGAGCAATGCATTTTTGTGTAGCCACATGAATTACAATGCCTATACTCGACTTTGGCAAGGCTGCTGATGTCACCCACCCAGAAATACACCTCTGGGATGATTGTAGCCTGGAAATCTCTGTAGCGTGTCCTAGTACTGCGTACTGTTGTAGACTGATAAAGTAGCTAGTTAGGTGTTCTAACCTCAGACATGGCAAGTGTGTGTGTGTCTGTCTGTGCAGAGAGCAATGCATTTTTGTGTAGCCACACAAATTACAATGTCTATACTTGACTTTAGCAAGGCTGCTGATGTCACCCACCCAGAAATACATCTCCGGGATGATGATAGCCCAGTAAACTCCGTAGCATGTCCCGTAATTGCATACTACTATAGAGTGATAAAATAGCTAGGTAGGTGTTCTAACCCCAGATGTGACAAATGTGTGTGTGTGTGTGTGTCTGTCTGTCTCTGTGTAGAAAGCAATGCATTTTTGTGTAGCCACATGAATTACAATGTCTATACTTGACTTTGGCAAGGCTGCTGATGTCACCCACCCAGAAATACACCTCCAGGATGGTTATAGCCCAGTAAACTCCGTAGCGTGTCCCGTAACTGCATACTGCTGTAGAGTGATAAAATAGCTAGATAGGTGTTCTAACCCCAGATGTGACAAGTGTGTGTGTGTGTGTGTGTGTGTGTGTGTGTGTGTGTGTGTGTGTGTGTGTGTGTGTGTGTGTGTGTGTCTGTCTGTCTCTGTGTAGAAATCAATGCATTTTTGTGTAGCCACATGAATTACAATGCCCATACTTGACTTTGGCAAGGCTGCTGATGTCACCCACCCAGAAATACACCTCCGGGAAGATTGTAGCCCAGTAATCTCTGTGGTGCATCCTCTAACTGCGTACTGCTGGAGTGTGGTTTTGAACTGTGGAAGGGTTCCGTCCCCACCCATGGCAGTTCCATATGTTTTGTGTGTGTCCATGTCTGTATATAGAGCAATGCATTATAGGCTAGTCACATGCAGTACATTCACCATGGCCCACTTTGGCAATCCAGCTGATGTCATTCTTTGTGAAATACAGCTGTGGAAAAGGAACTCCCTAGTAATCCCCGTGGTGTGTCCTATAACAGCTCTATGCTGTAGTGTGGTATACACCTCTGTCAGGGGTTCTGTACCCACACATGTAGGTTGTGGATGTTTTGTGTGTGTCTCACTGTCTGTGTTGGGAGCAAAGCATTTTAGGGTAATTACCTGCAGTACATTTCAAATGGCCTACTTTGGCAATCCTGCTGATGTCAGTCATTGTGGAATAGACCCTTGGGGAAAGAGTATGTCAGTAATGTGCATGGCTCGTACTATAACTGTGTACTGCTGAGGTGTAATAAACTAGTCGGGTAGGGGTTCTACTTCCAGAAATGACAGGTGTGTGCGTGTTTGTATCTCATATCCTGTGTAGAAGTGATTGGGAGCCTGTGGTCAATGTGGAGCGGGTTTTGCATGCATCTTATATGGTGGCTCTACTATATAGCACAATGTCCACCGTACAGGGATAACATATGTGAAATAGCTGAGAGGCTGGTGTGCAAAGCCATACCCATACATGTGATATCAAGGCCAGGCAATCACATTTAGCATCCCCAGTATTACCCAGAACACATTTTCAGCACATGTCGCATATGCACACACATGCCTAGGCAACAGCCAATATGTGGGTAGTACACTGCATATTGGCCACTTGATAGTAACCATGGAGTGATAGCAGTAGGCTACAGAGGGCATGCCCCCTGTCCATCTGTCCAATATGCATGTACATGCTGACAGTGCACCTCCTCCATGTTCCCCAATGGACACCTGCACCACCTGTGGTGCCATCACATGTGTCCCACAATGGACATACCATGCCTGACAGCATGCCCTGTATGGACAGTTGCCACTGACACCAGGGAATGCTGTCAGCATGCAATCAATGTAGGTGCAGGTAAACCTGATGCCCATTACCGGTCCCTGCCACAGGGGCCAAGACTGGCACATATGATGGAAATCTGTGTGCACAATATGAGCCAGATGCCCCAGGTACAGATCCACATGTCACTGTACATGCATGTGGGAGGTGTGCACATCCCAGACGCCATCCATGCAATGGGGTAAGGAACACATACATGGCAAGTGATGCACACCATGGGCCACACGGGTATACAATACCCACCTGTGTGGGCAGGAGCATAAACCACAGCCCTGGGACACAGTGCTGACCATTGTCATATGGCCTAATGCCAAGGTATACCCATTGCCTACCCTTGTACAGCCTGCTGCCACAGTTGACCACCACACACCTGTGCAGACATGCACCCATGCATGTCAGTACTGGCACCCTGTGTATTTGTCTGTGTGTTGTATAGTGCGTATGTTCACAGCCACACTCACTACAACCCCTTTGCGCATACAGAGGCATGCTGTCAGATGTCAGACACCTCCTCATACCCTTTGCCCATACTACCGTCGTATGACCCATGTGGTGCATGTTGTACCTGCACAGTGATGTGCTGTGGCAATCCCACTACTGATGTGCTGTACCCCTGGCCCTGCCAAGTGTGTCAATGTGTGTGTGTCCCTGTGAGAGTGTGGCTGTGTAGCTGCTGGCACCGATTCATGCTGACAGGCACATGTATGTCACCATATAGCTACCTTATCCCTGTTGCAGATGTCACGCACCATCACAGATATGTTCTGAGGGCTCCACAACAGGTAACCCATGTGGTGCATCTAATAACTGCATTGAACTGTGGATGCAGTACATAGTTCACAGAGGTTTGATACTCTCTGCTAGTAGGTGTGTGACACAAAAACAAGCTGCAGTTTTACTCCACCACTCCTTCCTGACATGTCTTTGCCTCTGTCTGCCTGTCCCACTCCCTGTCTGGTGGATGTGGAGACCTACACCAGCTTTGCTTAAGCATCAGCATGTGTATTTTAAGTGATGCTCATGATCAGCTGATGGCCTCTGCATGAATCACAGCCCTCCCCTATCTAATTACATGTGTAATAGCTGTGGTAACAGTCCCATAGCCAGTTGCATGGAAATACACAACCTATATCTAGGAACATCATGTTGGTGTTGGCCCTTGTCATTCACTGTGAGCAGGAACTAGATCCATTGGTTGGCAACCAGCATCTGCGATGGATTGGGGATTTAACTTCTACAACATACACTGTGGAAGCAGGGCGACACACAGGAGGGGGATGCGCCAGACCCACCTACAGACTGTAAGTGCTGCTATACTGCATGTGACATACTGTTGGCATAACAGTGTGTGTGTGTGTGTGTGTGTGTGTGTGTGTGTGTGTGTGTGTGTGTGTGTGTGTGTGTGTGTGTGTGTGGATCAGTCTTTCCTACATGTCTCCATACCTGCAATGTCAGTTCCATGATTATGTGGAATCCACATCTGCAGACAGGTCAGTGTGTTGTGCCATTGGTTCCATGTCTTACCTAAGGAGCATCTATCTGTGGACTAAAGACGATAGTGTGAGGATTGCAGTCTGTAGATGGTGAAAACCATGACAATTACTGGTGTCTTATCCCTCATAGGACATATGTTGCCACAAACCCTGTTACAACAGTAAATGTATGAGGTTATCACAGCAACTTGTCATTAGTGGTCTGTGTATGTGCTGCCAGCCACAACTCTGCCAACCTGTGTACATATGTCATGCATGATGTGATGCGTATTTGCTGTACAACATAATTAGTGTCATCATATCCGCTGACATGCCAGTGAGATATCAGACTGCCCCACATATTATGTACAGTAGGGGATATATTTGATGACATAACCTGGAAAGTCTGTGGATGTTTGTATAGTCCTACGTGTGTGTGGGCATTGGTGTTGCAGACAGCAGGCCACATTAACTTCTACAGGGGAGCCAGCACACTTAGGACAGCTAAATATGTGTAGGGGGTTCAGGAACTACAGACAGAGTGTGAGTAGAGCCGTGCTATGCTTTGTATAGTACTGGTGTTACAGGTTGTGTGTGTGTACATACTACTTTACCTTGGAATGCAGTCTGTCTGTATATCCCTCAACTGTTCCTGGTGGCCAGAGGTGTGTCTAACATATGTTGTCAGTCTACCACACAGGTCCTGTGTCTGATATCCCACTGTGTGCGTGGAGTGCTATCAGTACATGACCTACATATCAAGCTTTGCACATATGACATGTAGTAGTGGGGTGTTCCATAATGAGCTGTGAGTATATCACACTGCCATTGCTGCCATCAGTACATGTCTGTTGTATCCCCCACACATATGGTGGGGCTGGGGCCATATATGTGTGGGCGTTAGCTACACAATACGTGCGTGCTTCTATGCACTTCAGTCGCCAGTGTATGGAACAGTGATATATGGCCATGTATTCTTCAGTCTGGGGGGGCACAATAAATGAACATGCCTGTTACATATGTGGGGTATCAGGGGTGAGCTGCCATAAGGTATGTGTATGTAAAGTGCTGTATACTTCGCCTATATGTACATACATATATTCTGTTACTGCAAGCCTACTGCCACCTCCCCAGATGGTCTGTTCTGTTTGTCAGTGTGCATGTGATGGTGTCAGTTATGCCTTGTTATGTCACAGTTACAACCCATGTGGTCACATGACATCCTTACCCTCCACTGCTGTTGTACAGAGTGTAGATAGCGGCTGCTGAACTATACACCTGCATTACATACTGTTGATTGTTTGGTATCCTGTGGCCCAGTCAGTCTTCACTACTGTACAAATCTAAGGAGTTGGCCTGAACAGCGACGGTTGTGAACCTTTCCTGACTACTGCATTAGTATAAACGTTTCATGGTTGCATTCCTCTGTTTATATGGATGTCACTGTCTGAACAGCTATATGACATGGCATGTAGAACTGTCATGGTACACAATGAAAGGTATTCCATTTCCACATACCTGTCTGTGGAGTTTTCCCAATGACCTCTCTGTGGGTATATGTTGCAGGCGACGAACGTCATTTGTATGGGTGGCCCATACAGCTGTTCAGGGGTTAGCTGTAGGCATAGTGGCTGTTCCATATTGTGTGCATCAACTGCATATGTATCCTACTGTACATATATCTGCGTGTGTATGTATAGTCACATGTATATCCATATACATGTGTGTATATATATATATATATATATATATATATATATATATATATATATATATATATATATATATATATATATATATATATATATATATATATATATATGTGTGTGTGTGTGTGTGTGTGTGTGTGTGTGTATATATATATATATATATATATATATATATATATATATATATATATATATATATTTATATGTACATATGTATGTATGTATCTGCATATCTGTGTCTGTGTATTTGTATCCTGGGGATGTTGCTGGCTGCCACGATTTACATGACCTATGGGATGCAAACTGTACGGCATGATATATCAACAATACCAGCCTGACATCATACAGGTTGAATGTAGTACTCTTAACTTCTTGTACCTGTGTCGTGTCAGGTCCTGGTTACGGTATCTGCAACACTAGGTAGTGTATTGTGGGGCGGATGTGTATGGCCGTGGGTGGGGGATGCCTACATATACATGACGTATAGTGTGTGGGGCCTCTCAACCTCAGTAACGGTGCATGTGGACATACGTGTGTTTGTTATTCTGCCATTGCTCTCTACAGATGTATGGCCATATGTACCAATATAGATATATATATCCACTAACATGTATGTAACTATGTCCGTATATACCTACATAGCTGTATATCTGCATACACATATGTAATGTGCTGTGTATATGTAGACATATAGGTGTAGACACTTATATGTGTTGATGTAGCCATCAGCATGTATATATATATGTCCATATATATATATAGTATATATCTATATATCTATATATATATATATATATATATATATATATATATATATATATATATATATATATATATATATATATATATATATATATATATATATATATATATATATATATATATATATATATATATATATAGATATATATGCACATACATATACAGATACAGTGTAGCAGTGTAGATATTAATATATTTACACACAGATACATCTAGATGATGGTATACATTCTCTGTACAGTTGCATGACTCGACTGGTTGCTATGTTTCAGTTATTGCCCTGACTTTCTACAGCTGTAGTGGCCTACTGTTAGACCATTGTAGGCATGTTGCGTAGAGTCCTGGGGTCAAAAACTGCATGTGCTGGATATTGCATTGCACTGCATATCTGTTATGCCTGTGGTGGGAGGAACATAGGAGTCATCACCAGGTACCCCTCATCTGAGCCCCCACCCCCATCAACCATGCATAAGGTCAGTTATTTTGTGGTGAGAGTCGCGGTTGTTATTCCTATCTGGTGCTGAAATTCACATTTCTATCTGTATATCCATATGTATATCTATATTCATATGTAAATATATGTTGACATATGTATCCATCCACCTACATACCATTGCTGTGATAGGATGTATGTGTGAATCTAACATTTATATGTACCTGTGTATCTCACTACATATACATATCTATGACTGTCCATATGTCCATGCATGAGTGGCTGACAATATTGGCCTGCCCCACATTCATCTGGCCGATTGACGTGGATGATGTCAGGCATGTGGTCAGTCAGGAATGCCGATATATTACAGTTGCAGACATCATGTTGTTCAGATTATGTGTATTACAACAGATCACTGTTTAACTAGCAACGTCTTACATGTATATGTACAATATTTCACGTGTCCAGATATGTACTCCACTTTTGTCACACTGTGTCCACAATGTTTGCAATAAGCGGTTAAGTGTTGTGCTATTAGTACAATTCCCCTTATGCAGATTGTCTGTGCTGCATGATATATCTGGGTATACATGGGATGTCTGTATATCCAACGTGGTATAGTGTTACTTCACTATGTTTGTGGTATGCAGGGTCCTGGGTTCAGGCCGTGCAGTGGCTGTCAATTATATGGCAAGGTTGAACAAGAGTGGTGGGATGCAGGGTGATTAAGGCACTTGTAAGCAGTCATGAGCTTGTTTGCACAATGGTATGCATCACCAACTGCAGGTAACAGCCAGTTACACCAGGTTAGCCCTGACATTGCTGGATTAGTGTACGCAGTGCTCACCATCATGCAAACACAGACCTCCAGTTACATATGCCTACAGATAGTTTGCGTCAGAGTTGCTGAGCCTGGGAACGTAAACACATGTGCTAATGCTGACATATGCTTACAACAGCTTATTGCTGCTTAACCTAACTGCTGCTGTATTCATTCTGATACTGACACTTCACATGTGCATTTCCTGCAGTACTTATATGTGTGTGTGTGTGTGTGTGTGTGTGTGTGTGTGGGTGTGTGTGGGTGTGTGTTATTTCGTGGCCGCAGTACTCCAGTTCATGTATATATGTAATTCCGTGGGTTATGCAACATACATATTACCCATAACACGGTCTGGCATGGGAAATGGTATGTCCCAGTACCTTCCCTGTGTCCCCCCCTCCTTTCCCGCTGACATCCATGGGCGAGTCCCATTAGAATGGATTCATCCAACCATGGCATGCCTCGGTCCATAATGTTGTACCCATCATTCCCTCCCCCCGTTCCCCCTCCACATCAGTCATCTTTCCTACAGGTTTCAGCCTAATCTAACCACACCACTACACGTTGCCCACTCTCCAATTCTCGGTACCCATCGTGTATGTTGTTTCAACCCATGGATCTTCAGGCTTCCCACACATGTAGTCCGCCTACATACGTCACCGTCTGAGCTTACATTTTAGGCATGGTATATTACCCCGAGGACTCTTTTTGGCAGACATTTGGGGTTGTTCCGACAGAGACAGACATGTATTTGTTCAAGAGTAGACTTAGCAGGGTGACACTGTGTCTCCCACTGGTAGTATCCTGCCAGTAGTCTGGGAGCCAATGCTGTGCTATGTTTAGCGGTTTGTATTATTAGATGTGCATAATAACCACCTTTTGTCATTGATTTCCCCTTCGCCACTTATTATACATGTGTCATGTATCCTCAACACATGTGTACGGACACTGTCTGGGGTCCTGGGAACTTCTACACTTTATTACATTAACACCTCACATCTGGACTTACTGCTGTACTCCAGTTCACATACGTCTGTTCTGTAGTCGGTTATGGCACATATGACTGCATATGGATACCTTTCACAGGTTCATTTTGGTTAAACTATGGTGAGGACATGTTTACTACTACCCCGTTCTTCTGTACGTCTGTCATGGCTTGGTGGATAGCTACTTGGACTATGATGTATGGGGTCCTGGGTTCGTGACATAAATGGCTGTTTATCTTGTTGCCGGCCTGACAAAGGCCCATTAGATACAGAGTGATTACAGCACTCTAAAGCAGTCATACGGCTGTACGCATGCTTATTAGTATGTACATATGCCTACTATTGCCTATTTATGCTTACATCTGCTTACTAGTGCCTCATTCCATCTGACACAGATACGTCACATGTGCATTATTTGCGGTACTCCAGCTCATATATATCAGCTATTTAGTGGGCTTTGCAGCTAAAATATTGGTTATAACATGCTTTGGCATGTAAAATAGACTGTGCTACAGTGGAACCCGAACCGGGAATGCCTGCTCATTGGTCGGGTGCTCTACCCACTAGACTACTGCTGTTATTCTTCATTTGCATATTCCTAGCATAATGTACTACCCATGTTTCCTTCCCCCGGCCCCCGAGCTCAGCGTACACAGCATCCATCCATTCTCCAGTTGCTAGCCCAGCCATACCTCACCTCCACACATTTCCCTCCTTGCACATGTTGGTGCTCCTCCATTATACTGTCTCAACCCAAGCTTCTACAGGCTCTTCATCTGTTTAGTCCACATACATTCGAGCCGTCCCTTGATCCTCCTCCAATACTGGTGGAAACATCTATGTGACCCACAAAGTTTGTTTCGCCCCGCCAGGAATGGACCTGTTGTTGTGTCATGAGTAGACTTTGCTGGTCTACACTGTTTCTCCCACTGGTAGCATCCTGCCAGGGGTTTGAGGGCAGCGGTTTGCTCACACACCAGGCCAGCCTCATCTCCTGGTTCCATGGATCCAACTCCCCAGGTGTGACATTCTGTGCATGAAGCACACCCACATGCCCCCACGGCATGCACCGTTTTTAATTCCTCTCTTGAGTATTGTGCAAGACTACTGTTCTCACAGTATTTGTGGACAGGCACTGTTCATTGACACACATAGCCTGCTCGGTATACTGTGATTGAACACTGTGCACATATTTGCTGGTTTTAATCCTAATACTTACATACGTTTCCTATACCACTGAATGACTGTGCTAGATGATATGTTTGTGATAACAGCAGCTAAATGTGGGTCTGCCATGCCTTTGTGGTAACTCACTTAGACTATAGTGTGCAGGGAGGGGGGATTGTAGCCTCAAAATACTGATTATTTTGTTCCTGGGCACGATGAGAGCTGTTGGCTACAGAGAGCCTAAGACACTGTGGAGGAAGTGTAGGTGGGTATGCGCTGGTGTGCACGAGGCTCAGCCTTGCTGACCTCCAATTATGGTGTCTTACACTAGGTGGCCTCCACATTGCTTAACCATTGTGGGCATTGCTTACCACTGCCAAAACAGGCATAACTCCGCCTGCTGCCACATACCCTCACTCTAATTCATGTATTTAGTTCACATTTGTTGTCTGGGACGATCCAACTGGATGCTTCCCCATTGTCAGCGGTGGTCTGGGGAGTGGAGCATACCTCCCAATTGTACAGATTTTTACAGAATGTCCAGAATCTTGCCTTATATTTTTGGTCTATTTTTCATAAAATTGTGGCTTTCTGGCAAATAGTGGCAAATCATTAAAGATTGAAGTTAGGAAATAATAACAGACATTTGAAATTTAGATTTTGTACCCTTCAGAAAATACATGCTAATGCAAAACCTGTTATTCTATCAACTTTCTAAGTTTCTAAGAGCCATATTTAAGAGTTGTCCCTATTTGTACCACTTTTTCATGGCTTTGTCCAGATTTCTTATTCTAAGAGGTTGAGAGATATGGCGTGGAACTCCACATTAAACCCCAGCTACACATTGCATGCACTACAGAGGTGTACACATTCTTAGAGAGTAATCGACTTACCATAGCTACGTACCACATTTTGCATGCTTAGTTCACATTAACATGTTGGTATTATACATGCTTAGGTCAGGGTTACATGTCAGGTGTGACTGTTGACAAAGGTCAGTTTAAGGTGAAGTGGGATTCCAGTTTAACAGTTCTAGATAGGTTACACTCAGGTATCCAGGTTAGGTTTGGTTATGCCATACCTGTGTGGTAGAGTAGAAGAGAATAGTGAAGGGGTAGGTAGGTAGATAGAGGGGGGTGGGCACTGTAACTGTATAGTAGGCCATTGGAGTGATTGGTGGGGGAGCAATAGGGAAGGTTTGCAGGATGTTGGGAGTTGTATGCCAGGTAGGACAGGAGGTGTCGGTTTCACTAGTTGGTGCAGGGGTATAGTGTGTTAGTTGTTGGGGGGCTTTGCCAGGAGGGGAGCATGTGCTGATCCAAGTGTGCTTGAGGTGTTCCTTCATGTGTTATTTACATGTGTCATGTGGGAGAGCTGAGGTAATACACGTGGGTAGGGAGTTCCAGATTCTGCCAATATAGTTGGGGAAGAGGGTGTCACCTACTTGTGACTGTGAACATTAATAGTAATGAAACTGAGGTTGATAGGTAAGTGGTGTTAATGGGGCACACAGAGGGGCAGATAGTAGTGGGAATGTCCAGGGATGTGCAGGAAGGCTGACGGGAAGGTCCACAGCTGGCGATTTCATCTACAGTAACAGCTGTGTATGTACACTGCATTTGGGGGTAGGTGCGGACAATCACACCCTTGGGTGGGGGTGAGGACAGCCATATTACCTTGTGATGCCAATTAGTTCGGCTTACATGCCTACAGTGGGGTGTTGTGACCATGTGTTCTTTTGTGTTATTTCATGGAATTTGTAACAACACATCTAGTTATACTGTTCTTTGCTGTGCAAAATAGACTTTGCTGCAGTGGGACTCATACCGGGCATGGCTGCTCATTGGGTGGTGGCTCTGCCCAATGCACACTCTTGCTTACATCCCTAGGGTGATCCGAATAGAACTGCTCCAGCCAACACATGCATGCCTAGGCCCATAATTACATACCCATGGTTCCCCATTCTGCACCTCCTCTACAGCACTCATCCATACTCTGGGTGCAGGTCAGATCTAAACACACCACTACACACTACACACTGCACACTCTCCACTTTACAGGACCCATCTTGTACGTTGTCTCGATCCATGGGTCATCAGGCTTTCCCACCCTTGTAGTCCAGGTACATACACGCCCCACCTTGATAAGTCATTGCACGGGCGGCCTCTGATTATAAGACAATTTTTGGGATGTCCCGCAAGGGACGCTCCTGTATCTTTTCCAAGATTAGATTTAGCAGGTCCACTGTGTTCACCCCCCCCCCCCTCTGGTTGCATTCTGCCTGTGATTTGGGGAGCAATTGATTGTTTACATTGTTTGTGTGTTTGTTTGTATGTTTCTCTTGCCTGGCTGGGGGTGGGGGGTTGCTGCTACCTGTTACACGTTTGTTGATTGGGCACCTCACCCCCATTGGCATGGCCTGTGAACATATGTAATTCTTACGTGCTGGATCATATCATAGCTATATATCTGTGTATATGCACACACACACACACACACACACACACACACACACACACACACACATACACACACACACACACACACACACACACACACACACACACACACACACATATATATATATATATATATATATATATTTATATATATATTTATATGTATGCATACATATATATATAGATATATATATATATATATATATATATATATATATATATATGTATGTATGTATATATATATATATATATATATATATATATATATATATATATACATATATATATATATATATTGATGTATATATATCTAACGACATGTGGATGTATGGGTGTCTGCATATGTACATATCTATATGTGGGTATTTATATATGTGTTTGTCTATGTATGTATACATTTGTACTACTGAGGGAAATAGGTATATATCTATTTAGTTATGAGTATATCTACACACACATATACCTCTACATATTTAGCTACATATCCTGTAATGTTGACTGGTATTGCTGGATACTGTGTTTAGTGTGCATATTAGCCAACCTTGTGTACCACATATGCTTTGCAATACCTACAACTAAATCTGTTAGTGTACACAGAGTCATACGTGAAATCTGTTGTTAGCACCAGGAATACATTCGGCCCATGTGGGACAACCCTAACATTGGGTATTCAACTTTCGTCTATACCTAGAGTTACATAGGTACCCATGGCTATGTGCATGGTCTATGGAGTGAGCCATACCTAGGATACTTGGGTCGTGACAACATACGGGATGGGTGGGTCCCAAGGGGAGGGACTGGAGAGGGACAATGTGTGGTGGTGTGGCAGCTATGGGCCGGTAACCAGGATAGGGATGGTGGCTGTGTGTGTGTGCAGCGGGTGAGGGGAAGCAGAACTGTGGGTAATGAATGTATGGGTCACGGATTGCCTGGGTTGGATGGGCCTGTACTGCTTGGCCGCCTAGTGGGTGGGGGAGAGGGGTATGTGATGTCAACATATGTAACATAACAGAGGACTAACTTAAATCCCTATTTCAATGACACATATACAATACAATGAGCTTGGTAGTGTATTGCAGGGCGGACGTGTTTGGCTGTGCGGGGGGTATGCCAATTCGTATGTGATGAATACTGTTCGGGGCCTCTCAATCCCATTTGTGGTGCATGTGGACATACATGTTTCTGTTCATCTACCATTGCTATCTACAGATGTCTGGCCATATATACTTCTATGTCCGTATATACCTACGGAGACATATATCTGCGTACGTATATGTAACTTGCTGTGTATATGTGGACATATCAATTTTGACATATGTATGTGTAGTTGTCAGCATTTGCATGTATATCTGTTCATATAATTGCATATTTATATGCATATATCTCTGGATATTTCTACATATATGTATATATCTGTGACTACATCTATAGATATGTTGTATCCCTTTAGATAGTAAAATATTTGCACACACACGTCCATCTCGCTGTAGGCATACATTCTCTGTGCTGTTGCATGACTGGGCTGGGGTTATGTTTCTGACAACATATGATTTCTGCATATCTGGGCATGGCTTGGTGGTAAATCATTTTGTGTATCGTGTGCATGGTCCTGGGTTCTGGCCTTGCAGAAGCTGTTTGTTTTGTTGCTGGGCAGAACACCTGCCACTGGATACGGTGTGCTTAAGGCACTTTATAGCAGTTGTAAGTGGGTTTGCGTGGAGGTAATTTCTGGTCACAGTGTTGTCCACCCAGTTAGCTTCTCCTTTGCTTAATCTGTGTCGGCAGTGCTTAAACCCACGCAAACACACTGGCACATGCTTACTAGTGCTTACCTATGCTTAATACAGCTTATCTGTGCTTACGCCTGCTTACTGCTGCCTTACTCATTATGATACTGACTCTTCACATGTGCATTTCCTGCAATACTCCTGTTCATAAAAATGTGTGTTATTTAGTGGGTTTTGCATTACAGATGTTGCTTCTACCATGCTTTGCCGTATAAAATAGACTGTGCTTTGCTAGGACTCGAACTGGGAATGCCTGCTCATTAGGCAAATGCTCTGCCCACTACACTATTGCTGACATGCTTCATTTGCATGTATTGTCCTTGTTATCCTCTTCAGCCTTTTAGGCTGCTTTCACTCTGGCTAAGCATTGGGCACATCCGTGCACCTACGATTAGCTGTACTCTGAACTTTACACAACAATACAGGGGGTTTCTTCTTTTCATCTTTATGTCCTGTTGCTGTTGTACACATGGGGACTGTTGGTGGGGATATGTGGACATCTATGAGCGGTATCTCTCATTTATTTCCACTTCCTGCTGTTCAACATTGCAGGGGCATGTTTATTCTGTGGGCACTGCTGTCAGACACACCCCCTGCACTTGTACATGACCCATGTAAGCCTGGGGGCTTGGGCGGCATGCCTTCATTACTATGCATGGTGCACTGCCCTCCTGCTCCTAAGCGGCTGCTTCCATGCAGGACTAGACTAGTCCTGCATGGAAGATTAGAAAATCCAGGGGTATATGTTTGCAAAGAGTGCAATAAAAAATAATGTATAAAAGAATTACTGATTTTGTATCAACATTTTTTCCGAAATGTTTTTATTAATTTTATAACACAATAACTTAACAGTATAGTAACAAGAAAACACAAAGTATATACAATGTCCATAACAATTAAAAAAGCAATATATATATATATATATATATATATATATATATATATATATATATATATATATAGGAGAACACTTAATATTTCTGTAACAGATTAGGCAATTTTGTCCAAGCAATTAAATGACATGTTATGTTGTTATTCTTTGCTTTTATAGTAGCAATTTCATTCTTACAAATGTATTTCATAAGATGAATAAACTCAACTTTAAAGACAGGAGTGGATTGGGATTTCCAATTTTTACTAACAATTTTCCTTGCTATAGAGAGGATAGACCATATTAAAAATGTTTAATTTTTATAAATCACTTCAGGAACAGGAACATTAAAAAGGATGAGGGAGTCAGAAATTATAAAGTTGTCATTCCATAGAGCTTTACAAAGATATTTAAAGTCTAACCAAAATGGATAAATTATTTTGCAATTGTCTAACCAAATTGGGGAAATTATTTTGCAATTAACAACCATATGTATTCAGTCGGCATCAGGGTATCCACAGCTCCAGCATTTCATTTCATCTTTCTTGTACATTTTTGCTAGACTATGTGGGGTGAAAAAACATCAATGTAAAAATTTCCATGTGTATACATGCCAGAACAGGGGTGATATGGATTTCTTCACCGACCGTAAACAAAGTTTTTTTATCTTTTTCTGAGAATAATTGTTTATTAACTTCACTTGAATAATTCCAAAAAGAAACATCTGTTTTGCTAAAATCATTTCTGATAATTTTATAGATAACAGATATGTATGAAGTGTTCTCTGGGGAACTACTTATAGTAGCTGAGATAAAATCTAAGATTTTAAGTTACTTTTTTGTATGCTTCTAATGAGGGTAGGAGCTTAATATGTCTAAAATCTTTACAAGTTTGGAAGTCCAGCCCAATTACAATTTTGCAAACTTTATCTGCTGATCAAATAGTCTGCAGAACTTATTTTATTAGCTGAGAGAAATTGATTCCAATATAACAGGTCACCTTTCTTATATTCTAACATTTTCTTAGTATCCAAAGATATCAAACATTCATAATTATTAATAAATTCTTAATTGATTAGAAAACATACGCTTTTTAAACAACAGCAATATTTGGTTTGTAAGAGGTGTAAGAAAAAGGTTTGACCTTTCGCTTTGAATGTATATTTTTAAAATCCATATAAAGATGTTTGTATGTATTTGACTATATGGTTCAAGCAAAGTCCTATTACTATTAAGAAGTAAGGTTTCATGCATTAATTTCCAATATGATATATAAGAAGTATTATTCCAAAGCCACACTGTCCCCGGGATTCACTAATCTTCCATGCAGGAATAAGTTATTCAGGCACGGAAATGACCATTTAAGTGCAGCATGGCAGCGCACCATGTATATTTATGAAGGAACACTGCCTGTGATCCTAAACTAACATGGAGCCATGGATGAGTGCATGGGGTGTGTCTGAGAGCAGAGCTCTCACAATATACATGCCCCTGCACTCAATAATTGCCATTCAACAATTAAAATGAGCAAGAATGCTCATTGCACCCCAAACATGTCAGGATAGCTGTAAAATGTAGAGATGCACACAGAAATCCACAGCAATATGTTAAATCTGTCCCTCCATTTGTTCCCCCATCATTTCAGGGTCTGTCCAGAGTTTGCATTCCAAGAGGTTGAGAGGTATGCCCACCGTGAAGCAGAAAGCTAACAAAATAACAGGTGTAGCAGTAGCAGGGATATTTGTAAGGGTATAGATAAAAGAACACTACAAATTTTTTTTTATAAAAGCGATAAAGTTTAACCATAGCTGCACGGGTGTGCCTGTTGTTAAGCTATGCATAGTCCAGCTTAAACAGCACAAGACATTAAATAGCAAGATTCATTCAACAAAAACAGTACTGCTATAGTGTAGTAGTTAGAGTGTTGGCTTTGTGTGCAGTCATTCTTAGTTCAATCCTCACTGTAGCAAATTTCCATTTTACATGTGAAAGCAAGTCATAAACAATTACTTTCTGTATAACCTACTAAATAACATATATTTGTGAACTGGAGTACTGCATTAAGTTCAGATGTGAGGTGTCATTGTAATAAAGTGGTGAAATCCCCTGATAAACACAAGTGCCCAATTCAGTATACTTACACATGAATCAGGGATGAAGGGATACTAAACAAATTTATATGCACTGAATGATAAATCGATGCCATACAGAAAATAGTGTGTAAAATTAAAAATAAGCAATGCTAAGCATTGCACACCTCTTTCCTATCACCCCTTTTTCTTGTCTTTTAAAGAAATTAGAGCATGGGTTAGCGGGAGTAAGCACTTTTAAGCAGTAATAAGTGGGTTTAAGGCTGTTTGCATGGGGGTAAGCAATGCCTACAAAGAATAAGCAATCTTGACGCTAACTCTCTGTAAGCATGTTTACCTGGTAGTTAGCATTATTTACAACTGCTTAAATCTGCCTTAGTCACTCTGCTTCCAACATCCCTTGTTCTGCCCAGCAACAAAATAAGCAGCCTTTGCAAGTTTCAAATCAGGGACCCTACACACCATAGCCACACTAATTGCTCACTACACCATATCAGTTGTATACAAAACTGAGGTATATTCAAACAGATCCTCGCTATATAAAAATCACATTTTACATGTGAAGGGAATTTATAACCAATTTTTTGTTGTATAACCTACTAAATAACATATATTTGTGAACTGAAGTACTGAATTAAGTCCAGATGTGAGGTGTCATTGTAATAAAGTGGTGAAATCCCCCGATAAACACAAGTACCCCATACAGTGTATGTACACATGAATCACAGACACTAAACTAATTTATAGCATGCAATGAATGATAAATCAATGCCAAACAGCAAATAGTGTGCAAAATTAAAAATAAGCAACTCTAAGTATTGCACACCTCTGCTTACCAGGTGTAAGCAATGCATAGCCCAGCTGAATGGATTTGTCCATTGGTATGCCCCTTTAAGCAATGCCAACCATAGGCAAGCAGGTTTGCCATAGATTAGCATTTTCAGAACTGCCCAATCATGGCAAAGTGCAGGAAAATGGCCCTATTTAAACCCCTCAGGTGGGAATACATCTCATAACTGGTTGCAGCTTCCTCCTGTAAGCACAATGGCCGGTGTTGGGGAAGGATCACGCTTCCAAGCACAGCGCTAGGCCATCCAGGAGTCTAAGATCATGGCATAACTCCTGGTAAAAGACCATGAAGAGAGACTGCTGCAGGACCAGTACCAGGATTCCCAATATAAAGTGGAAGCCTGGGACAGTCTCGCACGTGACCTCACCAGTGCCACTGGCATCCCTCGAACTGGTGAGCAGGTCAGGCATCGTTATGTTGACCAGAAACGGAGGAAGAGGGAGCTCTTGGATCAGTGGATCCAAGAAACTAGGCAGGGTGATGTCCCAGCAGTGTGTAAGTACTCATTCTACTAACTGCTTAATAAATGCCTAGCTTGTGTATATTATGGATAGGTCGAGAAGCAGGGTAGTAATCATGTTGTATGTACTGTCATAAGAAATAAATCTAAAAGTAGTAGAAAGTTAATTGCCAGTATAAAATCTGTATTTTGTGTTTGATGTACTGAATAAACCAGACAATATGGCAGGAAGAGTCTCATATAGGTTGTATGTAAATAAAAGGGCAATAGCCTGGCAATAAAGGTCTTACTCCTGGACTACTTGTGTTTACTCTGGTATCATATAGTAATGTACTGTTGCATTCTCTTAATAGTACTGTTGTATTAAGCACTCTTACCCACACTGTGCTACATAAATAAAATGTGTAGGAATGTCTATATATGACTGTTGTAATCACAAGTTCATATAGTACAACTGAGGGAAACTTAGACAGAAAACTGTGGAATGATACACACCAGCATCCAAATAGCACACTCTATTGTGATGTAAACTGTTGCATTTTTAGCACACACAGCCATGGTTCAAATCCTGGGAGTGGTAGTAAGCTGTATGCATAATCATACCGCTCAACTGTACAGATTTTGTCAGAAAGTTCAGATAATTGGCTTAAATTTTCTGTCTGTCATCCTGTCCCCCTAGGAAATCAGTGAGATTATTCAAGAAGTTTAGGCAGCAAATAATGACATACTACTGATTGTCAGACATCATAACCATCAGAAAAATATCTATAAGAACAAACCTGTCACTCTAGCAACTCACCAAAATGTTATGAGAGTAATATGCAAATTATGTCCCATCTCTATCCCCATGTTGTAAAGGTATGACTAGAGTGTGTGCAGTAACAGAGTGAGATATATGTGCATAATAATAACATGGAACCTGGTAATATGTGTGACAACATTCAGGTAGTGTTAACAAACATTCCCTCCACAAGTCTGTCAGATAAGAAAACTGTGCCTGGAAATAAAGACTGAAATCCTGGACTGGTACTGTTTTGTCTGGTATTGTATGGAATTGTTAGTGTTGCAGTTTCTCTGAATAATAATGGACTAGTCACCATTGCCACCCACACTGTGCTACATAATAAAAATGTCTAGGAATCCCTGTATAAGAGTGTTGTAATTACAATGTCAGATTGTAAAACCATGGGAGACTTAAGACAGAAAACAGTGAAAAGATCCACAGCAATATTCAAACAGCACACTCAACTGTGATGTACACTGTTTTATTTTTAGCAGACACAGCCATTGTTCAATTCCTGGGAGTGGTAGTAAGCTGTATGCATAATCATACCCCTCAACTCTACAGATTTGTTCAGAATGTCCAGATAATTGGCCCCTATCCATTGCCTGTTACCCTGTCCCCCTGGCAAATCAATGTGATGATATCTGAAATTTAGGCAGCTTTTCATGACATATGACTGATTATCAGACCTGTAAATAAGAAAATGTATATGAAAACAAACATGTCATTGTAGCAACTCACCAAATGTTTATGAGGGCAATTGTCAAAACATGTCCCAGTTCCACCTGCATGTTGTGAAGCCTTGACCAGAGTGTGTGTAATAAGAGATTGATAACATCAACCTGGAATCTGGGAATATGTTCAGAAACAGTCAGGTAGTGTTAACAAATAATACCTCCACAGGTATACCAGGTAATATGTGTATACTGTAGGTAAAAAACAGTTCACATATATACTTGCCTACAAACATACCACTGTTCAAACTAAGGCCATAGGGTAAACTAGGAACCACGAACAACCAAATCACCAAAAAGAAGGAAAGGCACACAGTCGTAGTGGAGGTTGCTGAAGACTGTATTTGCCCACAAATAAAATCCAAAATATCGTGACGAACCACGAATGAATCCAAGGTCAATAAAACGCTGCAAACTTGTAGTTTATTGTATAAGGAAACTAACAATACATAACTTGCGTCGACCTAGGTTTCGTCCGTCTCCACGGACTTCTTCAGAACATAAGTTTCAACACATTTTTCATAGTTGGTGTGTTATTTTATTTTAATTTTATGCATATATTTTATTCATGCACATATATATTTATATTTTTACACATATTTATATGGGCATTTATTTAACTCAATTAATTGCTATATACATATAATTTACTAGCACAATATATTTTACTAGCTTCATATGTGGATTTAATTTTATGAAGCAGTTCATGAAGCATTTATGCATACATCCATTCATTATGCGCATATATATATATATTAAAAACTTATGGTTTTAAACATTTTTATGGATGGACAATTGAGTTAATTAATTATAATATATACATTTTGGTATATGACGCTACAGGATATATAACTTTTATATTGTATACATTTTTTCATACTGCATATTTATTTGTAGGACATACACAACATACTATATTATACATTATTTATTATATTGTTTACAAGAGTACATTATAGACTATATATAACTTTAAGTACGCATTGATTAATTAATTAATTAAACAATTGTTTGTGTATATTTAAGCGGCTTGATTTGTGTTGAAACTTGTGTTCTGAAGAAGTCCGTGGAGACGGACGAAACCTAGGTCGACGCAAGTTATGTATTGTTAGTTTCCTTATACAATAAACTACAAGTTTGCAGCGTTTTATTGACCTTGGATTAATTCGTGGTTTGTCACGATATTTGGGATTTTATTTGTGGGCAAATACAGTCTTCAGCAACCTCCACTACAACAGTGTGCCTTTCCTTCTTTTTGGTGATAAGGCCATAGGGTAGCGTAATAATGCCTGTAAGGTACAGATTACAACAGTGACTAAGAAAATTGTGAGAACTACAGGGATATACAAGTTGTTAATTAACATCTCTCCCCCCCCCCACCATATCTGCAACTATAATGTAAATACACAACTCAATGGGTATGTGTACAATTACATCTAATGTTGAGACATATGTCCTATTGTTTGATAAATATTGAAATGTATTTCTATGCATGTGCCATGTTGAAATACTCCCACATCGGTGGCATGCTGCCATCAATGTAACCTGCATGCTGAAGTAATGGCCACTGTGGTTCCATATATTCATGTGTTCTGTTTGATATGCAACTGTTCCATATCCGGTGTTTTGGGTTAATGGGAATATTTATGCATACTGTTATACCTAATCCTAGAATGTGATGACTATTACTAACCCACATATGTTTCAAAATTGCAACACCATAGCATGTTTGGGAAGGCTGGTCCCAGCAGACTCACCTCTCTCACCTCATCTGGCCATGGCACCAGGCACCAGCACATCTGGGGCCCAACCACGGACCTCCTTGTCTGTTGGTCCTGCACCACCTTTGGGTGGAATCACCTCAGGGGGAATGGGGCTTGCCTCCCCCTGGGAGTGAGCGCAGACAGGAAACTGTCACCTATCATTAGGTCCAGGGTCTGGTGCGTAGAAATCTCCGCAAGGAGTTTGGAGATCTGCTACACCAGCTTAAGGGCTACATGGTGCATTTAGAGGGTCATCCTGCCCCTCCTACCCAGCCCCCAGCACAGCCACCTTCGGGGCCGTGAAGGTGCAGTGGTGACTGCCCATGGGTGGGGACCTCAATCCCACTGTTTCCATTTGGGGATCCATGGGCTTTTGACTTCCAAAACCCCTCCCCATACAAGGTGTTTACCCTCCACATGTGTCATATACCTCCCCTGTATGCTGTCTTGTCTGTCTTGTCTGTCATCCTACCCAATCTGCCTCCCCAAATATACCTACTATCCTTCCCCAACATCTCAATCTCACCTTAAAAAAAAAGAAAAAAAAGGGCAATCTGTTCCCACAAAAATATCTCGCCCCATACATCGCTGTTCATTTTGCACACATGTCCACTGGACACATGTAATCTGGTGTAATTGGCTTTACAACATATGATTGTTGTCCTCACCCCTCTCTCAGTGGTTTGAGTGTTCAAATATACCTCCAAATTCAGTGTATATACACAGCTGTTGCTGTAGAAGAAATGGGCAGCTATGGAATTTACCTACACACATACTGCACATTCATAGCTATTTTCTTTATTGTCTTTCCCTCTTTGTGTCCCCTTTTCACCATTTTCCTATCACCCCTTTTTCTTTTCTTTTAAAGAAATTAGTGCGGGGGAAAATGATAGTAAGCAATTTTAAGCAACAGTAAGCGGGTTTAAGCCTGTTTGCACGGGGATATGCAATGCACACACACAATAAGCAATTTGAAGCTAATTCTCTGAAGCATATTTAACTGGAAGTTAGCATTGCTTACGATAACACAAACCCACTTACAACTGCTTCAAACTGCCTTAATCACTCTGTCTCCAATAGCACCTGTTCTGCCCAGCAACAAAATAAGCAACCCTTACAAGTCTCAAACACAGGGCCTTGCACACTATAGCCAAAGTGATTCAGCACTAAGCCATGTCAGATGCAAACAAATCATATCATCTAGCACAGTCATTCAACAGCATAGAAAATATATTTATATATATATATATATATATATATATATATATATATATATATGTCTACCCATATATATTTATATATATATATATATATATATATATATATATATGTCTACTCATATATATATATATATATATATATATATATATATATATATATATATATATATATATATATATATGGGTTACCCTTACTTAATCAACAGACCACTCCATCAAAATTCACTCCATCGATGCTTCAAAACATCGACAACCCGACGGCCGATGTTACTCACATGATAAGTAACCGTTTGGCCAGGAACCTGAACTTTGCCCCATATCCCATGCAGTAGTGGGTTCCCAGAGTTGGAATATAAAGTAAGGGGAGTGTGGGGGGGGTGAAGTCCCCCATGTAGGAGGGTGTGGAGGGCATAGCCCCCCACATGTGTGTGTTTGTTTCAATGGTAGGTTTCTACTTGTGGATGGGCAAACAGTTACTTACAATGCGAGTAGTGTCAGCCATCAGTTTGTCTATGTTTTGCGGCATTGGAGTGAGTTTCGATGGAGTGGTCTGTCGATTAAGTATAGGTAACCCATAGATATATATATATATATATATATATATATATATATATATATATATATATATATATATATATATATATATATATATATATATATATATATATATATATATATATATATATATATATATATATATATATATATATATATATATATATATATATATATATATATATATATATATATATATATATATATATATTTATATATATATATATATATATATATATATATATATATATATATATATATATATATATAAAAGAACACAACAAATACAAATATGACCAAAGGCACCGTTAATGGGGATGAGGGGGGCCCAATTTAAGTACCTCTTGTAATTATTGATATCATCCCCTCCTCCACAACAGAACAGATCTGCCTTGCAACACAATACCAACACTTGCAAGACTCATACCAAGGACCTTACACAACATAGCCACAAGAAGTTAACAGTAATCCATCTCACCTGTATGATGTCAGGATATCAATAAGATATCAAACAGAACAGTCTGTCTACCATAGGGAATGTACAATGTGGAAGCAGTAAACAATGATACATATACGCAAACACACACACACACACACACACACACACACACACACACACATATATATCTATATATATATATATATATATATACATACACACATATACATACATATATATATATATATATATATATATACATATATGTATGTATACACACACACATATACATACAATACTACTTATAGATATGTATAGGAGAGAGGGTCTACAGTATATCGAACAGCCAGTATTCCTACAATTGCCACCTATTAAAATGGGCAGTGTTTGATTCTCTCATACAAAGTCTAATTATTGCATGAAACATATACCCACAGAGAAGTCAAAGGATATGACACCACACACAGGTTTGCATACATAAAAATGTTTATTTGTGTACTATTTCAGTTCTCTCAAGCAAAACATATACGGTAATCTGGAAGCATAATATATGTTGCTGTCCAGACCAAGGCCTTCAAGCAGTACAAGAGTAAAGAAACACTGTCCCAGAAGATAAGAATCAATAAACACTAATTAATGCAGATGTAGTTCAGCAGTCTCCAATTACACTCTGTACTCAACCCCTAGGGGGATAAGAATTAAGTTGTCACAATGAAAATGTATCTGTTAAATAATAATGCTTAACTGAAAACATCGCTAACACACTGACAAATAGATCTGTCTGTAAGACAGTAAGCACTAGCCCACCAATGTTCCCAAGGTGAAATATATGAAAATGTACCGCCATATACCTTAAGTGTCTTACTACTGATATCCCTCACGTGTTGTAACAGCCAAGGTTATATATGGTGCATACCCCTCCCTCACAGAATGATTTATAGGGGCATATAACAGTGTTACATACACTGACCTCTGGAGTGTACAAGGACACACGTTTGGTCCAGCTGTAGCCCACATATATATATATATATATATATATATATATATATATATATATATATATATATATATATATATATATATATATATTATATATATATATATATATATATATATATATATATATAGAGAGAATATATATATATATATATATATATATATATATATATATATATATATATATATATATATATATGGACTGTGGGGCCCCAACATCACTGGAATGATGGCAGGATCACAAGAATGGCAGCATGATAAACCACTACATAACAACCTCTTACTGCATGACATATGGACAAAGCCTGGTATATAGGTGTAGGACAGAAGCTGGAACACAGGCCCATATTTGCAATATTGTTGTTATACACTGTGAAAGTTGCTGGTGTTAAGGGATTGGTTGCAACATGCCCTTATTCAGAAATATAAAGTCAAAAACACAAATGGATATAGCCATGTACTGATAACACTGAACTGACAGAATGCCACTGATATATCTGAGACAAAACCTGTGTGGTGAACAGACAAAACATAACAGCCAATCCTCTGGCCATCATGTGGATAGGCACACAGTTGAGAGCTATGCAGACAGACTGCATTCCATGCTAAACTAGTATGTACACACAAACACTCTAAAACTAGCAGTGGACAATGCATATAACAACACTACTCACACTGTCTGCAGGTCTGGAACCTTATAAAAATATGTAGTTGGCCTGTGTCTGCAAGTCCTGTTATAAGAGGTATTGCTACCTGCTGTCTGTAACACTGCTGCCCACACACAGGAAGGATGTCTTCCATACAGGAAAGGTAAAGGGACAACACCCACATGGTTTAGTAATTTATAGTAGTGGGTTGCCATGACAATGGTAACTGGAATTACTACACAGCTGGCTGCATGCAAGTAGCAAGTGGTGAACACTGATTGGTGCAAAGGCCATCACCTGGCCATATGCATCACGCATCACCTACAAAATCCATGCTGCAATCTATTCAAACCAGCTCAATCCCTGCACGAGAGAGAGAGAGAGAGAGAGAGAGAGAGAGAGAGAGAGAGAGAAAACTAACAGGAAAAAAGTATCTACACCAACTAAACCTACAAACAACCCTACATAACTAAGGAGACACAGAAAAGTGTATTCAAAAGAGACAACAATCCTGCAACAGGTATGTGAAACATATATGCATGTAACTGAATGTAGTACTTGGTCTATAATAATGGTATAGATGACGTGGAAAGATTTATATGTGCCATCAGGAGTTTTTGTAATGATGTCCTGCTCATAGGTTAGTACTAGGCTAACTGCCCTTGCGAGCCATTTTAAACCTAGCCAGTTATTCCTTGTGAGATTCACACCCTGTACCTTGTGATTGTAAGGCAAACACCTTAACCATTAAGCCACAACTGCCAATAGCATCTGCCCTATGGGCAGTGGGCCATACCTGTCAACTGTACAGATCAGTACTGAATTAAAAGATGTAAGCCCTCATAGTGTGTGTTCTGTACCTCAAGACATGTGTATTAGTGTGACAAATAGCTAGTGGTGGAAGTAATGCTGTTATGGTAGACACATGAGTTTCAGACCTCACCACTTGCAGGATAGTCATGTTAACATGTAATGTAGCAAGCACAAATGTCATTGGTGTGTAATAGGTTTATCTACAATCTGTCCCTATATATACCCCCTTAATGTTAGGCTGTGTCCACATGTGACACCTGTCTGTGTTGTAGCAAGGCAGAGCAGTGCAGCTGTGGAGAAAGGAGAGTTAGAGAGTGTGGACTTGATGTTTGAATGCACCCCATATATACGTGTATGTCTACATATATGCAAACACACACACACACACACACACACACACACATATATATATATATATATATATATATATATATATATATATATATATATATATATATATATATATATATATATATATATATATATATATATATATACATACAGGGTCTATATTAGAACACCAGACATTCAAAATGTCAAGTGTTCTAATATCAAATCTTATGAATCAAAAATTTAAAACATCGAACATTTAGAACAGCAAATATTTTCCTAGGGAAAAAATTTGCTTTTCCAAAACACATACACACAATACAAGCACACCAAACAAACAACAATCCACACACATACACCTAAACTCTTACACCTAACCCTACAGTAAAGTATACATACACCACTAACTATCCACTTACCTTAACCAAAACCCTAACCCTAAGGTCCGTCACTTTCGCACAGTCACCTCACTTGCACCCTAACCCTAACTCACCTACCCCACCCTAACCCTTATGTCCAAACAATCGCACACTTACCTGACCCACACCCTAACCCTAACTCACCAAACCTGCCCTAACCCTCACGTCCACACAATCGCACACTTACCTGAACCAGACCCGTAACTTTCCACCACAGCACTGAAAATACCCAAGCAACAGAAATGGACAACCGAATTCTTTCCCTAGGAAAAATGTTGGTTTTCTGTTTCTTCGATATTTTTAGTGTTCGCTGAAAATGGGTCGATATTAAAACACTCGAAATTTTGAACGTTCGGTGTTCTAATATAGACTATATATATATATATATATATATATATATATATATATATATATATATATATATGTATGTATGTGTATATATAAAATACATTTCCCCTATTGTTGAAGGACGGTGCTGAACAATATGTGTGAGAGAACATCACACATATCTATACACACACATATATATATGGTAGTAAGTGGGTGCAAAATGGACAGTTATGTCTGGCATGAAATCCATGTTGGGAAAACATTGCCCTTGTTTGTGAAGGTGGGATTGGTACGTTGGGGAGGGATAGTAGTTATATTTTGGGAGGTTGGTTGGGTTGGAAGATAGACAAGACTGCATACATGGGTGGTATATGACACGTGGTGGGTAAACACCTTGAATGGGGAGTGGTGTTTGGAATGTGGAAGCCCATGAGCCCCTATATGGAAACAATGGGACCAAGGTCCCTACCCATGGGAAGTCAAGGTGGTGTAGCACATCCCCAAGTCTCTGTGGAGCTCCCTATGCACTAGACCCTGGACCTGACTTAGGGTGACAGGATTCTGTCTGTGTGTGCTCCCGGGGGGGTGAACACAATCCCCGGAAGTGGTTCCACCTGAATGTGGTACAAGACCAGCAGATGATGAGGTCCCAGGGTGGGTCCCAGATGTGCCGTGGCCTGGTAACATGGCCAGATGAGGTGGGAGAGGTGGTTCTGCTGGGAACTGTCTTCCCAAACATGCTATTGTGTCACAGTTATAGAACATATGTGGGTAGTAATAGTCCACACATTCCAGGATTATGTCTAACAGCATGCATAGATATCCCCATTAACACAAAACACCAGATTTGCAGCAGTCACATAGCAAACAGCATACATGCATATATGGAACCATAGTGGCTCTTACAATGGCATCTAGGTGACATTTTTCATAACAGGCCACCGATGATAGTATATCAACAAACAAGCAACAAACACATTACACAAATTGTTGTACAATACGATATATGTTCCAAGAGTAGGTTTGCTGTAAACATACCCACTGAGTTGTGTGATCAGATTGCTGTTGCAGATATGGTGGGGGGGAGAGAGAGATGTGTATTAATAAATATTATATCCTTGCAGTATGAGGTCCTCAGACCTTTTTACCTCTTTATATCTTTCAGGCACCATGTTACGGGACAGATTGCCGATGTACACCCCCGAGGAGAATGAGGTGATCATTCAACACCTGATGCAGCACAACCACACCCTATTTAGATGTACAGCCCATGATATGCAGAAGAAGAATGCCCTATGGAATGATTTTGTCCACAGGGTAAATGATGTCAGCCTGGATAACCGCAGTTATGAGCAGGTCTGACATTGGTGCTCTGACCTACTCCGCCAGGACCGTCGGCATGCTGCTACGGTTAGGAGGGACCAGCTAGCCACGGGGGGAGGTCATGCCATCCAGCCCCCGACACATGCTGAGGAGCTCCTTGCCAGCCTCGGGGCACCTGCCCCCCCACAAACACAAGATCCTGTGGAGAGCATTGTGTAGGTGAGTGCTACCTACACAATGGATGAGGAGCATGCAGCTAAGGCCACAGTGACATCAGTAGACCACTGTTGCGTATCCATCTGAATCTGTAGAGTTTAATCATGCATATGTGAGATAAAATATATATATATATATATATATATATATATTCTGTTGCTGCCTTGTAGTAATAAACTGATGTGCATAATCTGTAGTATTGTGGGTTTGTACTGTTGATGCACTGTAATGCTGCTCCCACCTTGTACCAATGCCACAGGTGATGCTATTGACATCACATCTCTCACACAACTATGTAGGTCTCTCTGGTATACCTCTGGGGCAGCAGCCTGTAGCTCGTGAGTATGGTGTTTGTTCAGGTTTGCCAATACACCGGCCATGTTATGGCCATGGTATTTTCCATGCACACATTTAACACACCAACCCATGATGCATGCTGTACATGTTCAGTTATTGTTGCTGTTAACTCCGCTGCATCACAGTGGTCACCATGGTGGCATATCTGAAGGGTATGTAAGAGTCCTGCAATATAACTAACAACCTGTCATTGCAAGATGTGTGCACAGAGATGAACATAATGGTGGGACAAATAGCCTACAGTAGGGACATATCTGAAACATCACCCTTATACAGTGCTACAACAGTGTATATATCACTATTACAATGGCAACTGTTAGAGATCTACACAACAGCATATCACAGTACTGCATTCCACAACCCTTACAACCTGTAATGTGGTCCTAACATGAGCAATGAATGTGTAATATGGAATCCTATGTTAGGACAGCAAATATGGGGAATACATATCTTAACAAACACTGGAAGCATATGTGTGCATACACTCCAAATAACATATTGCAGAAGCAGCTTTTGAAGTACTGACAGCATGTACTCTTCATGAGTATGGACCTTCCAGCAAGTACAGGTCCTCAATGTCACACCAAGAAATGGTCTGCTGTCCAAGAAGTTTGCCCATCAAATGTGCCCACTTAACTGCAACAGAGGCAGCCATGGCTTGAAAACATCTTGCAAGCCATGCAATGGATCCCATACCCAACAGGTATCATGCAGGAGTTAGACATGTAGCCTTACCTTACCATTGCATATACCATGGCAAACAGTGCAGACAGTCATGTATGTGGTGAGGATGTATGGGACAGGATTAATGTAGATGGCTATCCAAGACAGATGATGACACATGTTGCCAACTGGTCATACAGGCTGCCTAGTAACATGCCACAACACTGAAGGAGTTGCAGGAATGTCTAGCAAGTACTGGCTGTGCAGTACCTGTGTCGGCAATCACCTGGACTCTGCATAAGTGTGGACCATGGGTTAGGGTAATCAGATGGGACAGTTGTTCCACAGGAAACATCAGCCAGGGCTTTCTACAGATAGCATATGCATAGCATCAATAGTCCCACAAAGGCATGTGTTGCAATGTGTACTGGTGTACCAAGACCAAGTTGGGAACCTACGACAGTATCAATTAAGATACATGTGCTGCACAACCAACACCTCACCACACCTCAGGCTCACCATCCCCATCTGTACCTTGCTGGTGCCAGTGTACACATATATTTTTGCCATTCATTAGCAGGGACTAGGCTGGTACACATGGTGTTCAGAATTTGGGACACTGCAAAATGACACACATGTGTAGGCCATAGTTGTCAAGCATCTGCAAAAAGGCTGAGGATGGGGAGGGGGTGCCATCCTGAAACACACCAGTGAAGTGAAACAGAGATCCAAAGCTCACTAAGAATGGCTGTATCTATACACAGTCAAGATCATGTATTGTGGCAGACATAACCCTGACTCCACAGCATTAGTGACTGTGTGACCTCCAAGTGCTGTGCACATGAGTTGACCTTACAATCATGACCTTGCAATCATGCAGAGTTGGGGGACTTTTGTAGAGCAGAGTGACCAAATACTGGCAAATGCAGATGGCTCATGCTAGTATACCCCTTCCAGGAATACTGACTGGTGTAGTACACTTAACAGTTGGTGCAACAAACCATCATGATAAGGGTGTGCACACATATACACCCACAAACTGTATGCATCTCAGTCAGCATCTGCACAACTAACACATTTGTTTGATACTGAATTTGATTGCACAGGTCATATGTCACATATCAGGTTCATGTAATGTTAACATATGCAGTAATGTGGCCCCATGGCATATCAGGGAAGATGGTGCCATGTAAATAAGGGTGTGTACACTCCCCATAGCCACAGTAAAGTTTGAAGGTTGTCACTGTAATTGTATTTTATTGGCCATACATGCACCACTGATGATGAGATCTGTAAATCAGACATCAGACATTCACAAATGACATCTGTCCACATATCATCCCCGGTATGTGTAGGAAAACACATAGGGGTTGTGAACAGCAAAGCAAACATAACTGACACACATATACATATTCAGCAATGGTGTGTACACCTATGAGGTATTGTGGACAGTACATGCCAGGGTGCTGAACAGGTGCACAGCAATATGGCATACATGGGTGCAGTGTGCTCCAGGGGAAGGGGCATCACCTACTAACACAACCCATGCATCACAGAGATGTATAATGTTGGTAACAGGGATTGACTATAGCTGCACTGCATGCTGTTGAGTGCCATATGTCATGCATGTTGACTGATGGGTAATGAGAGTTCTATGTGTAATATCTTTATGCAACCTCAACTGTGTGTGTGTGTGTGTGTGTGTGTGTGTGTGTGTGTGTGTGTGTGTGTGTGTGTGTGTGTGTGTGTGTGTGTACTGTTAAGCAATGATGTACAGGTCTTAAAGTGGGTTTCTTGTTTTCCCCTCACAGGCCGTGAGGTTGGTCAGGGTTCCTCCTGCAGGCAATCTGATGTTGGTGCCCATACAGACATTGATAACGATGATAGGTGTGCTGAGGAACAAGCAGGGTTGTCAGGACCTGTGCCATCATTTGACATCCCACTGTTATTCACCCCATCCCCGCACACAGTCACATTGCCTATACATACGCCATCACCAGTGGCCATAGTTGAGGGACAGTTGGCAGTGGTGGCATGGGATAGGACAGTGTGGTATCTATGGCACATGTGTCTGGACACAGCAGCCATAGCCAGATGTCTGGTGGGATACCACACAAACAGATGTACAGGGGTGCTTGGAGGGCTGCTGGTCATCATGACCCTGGCAGAGGTGCCACATCTGGTGCCACCAGACACATGTTTCAGGCCATCATGGAGGTGCAGGTACTTATCGAACTGTATACCAGACAGGGTCTGAGGCTGCAGAGGGCTACTCGTTCAGCTGTTATTGACAGCATCCGTGATCTTGCAGGTGCCCACCGTTATTTTTCAGAGGTCATGGATAGACGGTTGGGTGAGATGGTGGGAATCCTCGACTGTGAAACTTCTGTGCTTGAGCATGTGGTGGGAGTAGTGCTATGGCCACGTCAATGTAGGCCAGCAACACCAACAGCTGGTGGTCAACATCGATATGTCAGAAGTCAGAGCCACTCCTGTAGTGGCAGTACCAGCCCCAGAGCTGTAGGGGGGTGCTATCCACATCACAACACAGCAGGCCACATGTATGTGGCCCTGACCAGTCCCAAGAGGGACCTGGATCCAGCAGATATATGTCATCATCAGGGGAGAGTACCATATTGTAGCTTGTACCTGGTAGTGCCCGTGGAACCCCTGGCAGGCACAGTTCTTGTGTCTATGGCCAGAGACAGTGAACTGCACACCCTGCCAGGTATGGTCTGCAGCTGTCCAATAAACCCCTGTATAGGGCAGCCACATGGCAGAACTGTGTGCATGCATACACACACATCACCAACACAGCTAGGGCAACCCCATACCTACACACACCACATCACAACACCCAATTAATAATTAAACCCCCTCAAACACACACATGATGTCAAATGTATGGCTTAGCCTAGGTCTCTGGCAAACCAACAACGCACCCTGTGCATATGATGATACCTGTGCCAAATCCCCGTCATCCATATCATCGATGCCGGGATGGGCTAATATGGTTCTGATGCACAGGGTGACTGTACTATGGTGTACCAAAGTAATGCTGTGTAGCATGTTGTCAGCACAAAAGTTTAATGCTTATATGTCAGGAAGTGTAGCTATGCAGCCATGATGCATTATAGCTCTTATTAACACTGAGTGATTGTGGTCTCCATAATGTATTCCGTTTGTGTTGTAGGTGTCCATGTGTCAGCAGGATGTTGGTCTGCTTTTGTTTCCTACAAGGGATATGGCACTGTGGTGATACCTTGACTGTGCTGTATCCTGGGTATAGGTGAACACATATCACAGGTCTGTATAACAGTTACTGCATGTCCCACATGGCTGAAAGGTCTGGGGGTTTTATACAGGTGAGTGCATGGTGGCTGATGTCAGCAGCCCTTCTACAGTGGACAATGGTAAGTGTACTGGGTGGTACACACCACATGTTTGTGTATAACACACACAGAGGCTTTGGTGTTGATGCAATACACAGAGAATACTGTACACATGGATGTATGTACTTATGCAAGGAACCCATTTTAGCCTATGTAATTCCACCAAGACAGAATAGGCACAACAACACATTGGGAAATAAGCAGTCTGCTGGTTTAATGTCATTGACAATGGTACTGGCAGGGTATATGTCCCCTTCCCCAATGTAGTGCAATCTTCAACTCGATAAACATAGGTGTACTAGTGTAGGTTGCCATCCCTACCCTTTGGAGGGTGTGAGATGCTGTAGAACTGCAGATAGTGTGATTGACAACTACTTAACGTGTTAACATGAACTGTATAGTATTTCAGCCAGCTAAGCTGGGGGTTACACTCAACAGTAACTGCAATGATGGTGGCTGTGTCCACAAGAGCCACAACCAGCTATATATACCAACCCCAGTATCACTGTACACCTATACAGTGGGGAAGAGGGCATTTACACATCTACTACTAGTTGTGATGGAATGAATTTCCACAGCATGATACCTGTGAAATGTTAGCATTTGCAAGGCAGTTCTCAGAGAGATTACCTCCTGGGACATGTATATTAATTGCACACACCACACAACTTTTAGGATGAGGTGTATTCCAGGTTACATGTTACATGAGGAACATCACCAGGCCCTGTACAGTATGACAATGGGGATGTACTGGTTGTTTATGAACAATACATAGTGTGACATACTGTCATACATACATTGACATACACATAATAGTCATACACACATCTGAGAGACCTGGGATTGTCAGTTCTAACTACCATGTCAGTGTGTCAATTCTGTTACAGATAAGTTGCACACAGCACATGCATAACTGGGCTGGATAGTGTTATCAGTTTTTATGTATGGTTGATAGTGACATTGGTCCCCATGCAGTGCAACATGGGACATGTACTAGGGGTACCATGGTGTAAAGACAAGTATACCCAGCACCCATACCCCACAGTGGATATTGTACACACTGAAACCCATGATAATACCCTGACATATCCACCATCACACATTGACCAGGACTGCAATACAACCGCTTGTCTATCCCAAGAGTACTACTACAGGGATATGCATCCAATGCACATGCCACAGGCATAGTAGAGTGATGCATTGTCATGGCTCTTCTATGGTCAGAACATCGCTATCCCTAATACTGTGTGGCAAGGCATATTGTATTAGGTGAATGTGGCCTCAGAATGCTGTAGCCTATAAATATACACACTTGCACACATACACACACTTGCCAAAACTCAGAGGGTATCCCATGCCTAGCAACCCATTTGTACAAAGGTGTTGTGCTGGTACTGCAAGCCCCAGGTAGCCCATAGGGTGAAGAGTGTAACAAGGTACATTTAATGTCCAGTACAGCAGCAGCCACATCTAACTATGGCAATGGGGGTGTGGTGGGTGTGAAGGATCTCAGGGCATTATCAACTACAGGTCTGCAAACACACAGACACTGTTATTCTCAGTAATGCCCATGTACACATTTGTCAGTATTGGGGTCCATTGGTGTTGGTGTTCATAGGTATGTACCAAGCTATTGTTCATGGAGAGATGGAAGGTGTAGGGGATGTGTGCACAGTGGTATCATGCCACCTGCCATTTGCCAGCAAGCCAGTGATCAACAGATACCACAGTGGTGATCCTCAGGGTGATAGTTACATGCAACATCCAATCATATGGTTACCTCTTGCAGAGGGCCAGTGAGGTACTCTAGATGACATGTATGCAACATGTATTACATAACATGGTCAGTGTCTGTCCTGAAGACCTGTACCCAAGCATGTTCTGTTGACTGTGGCAGTGTAGTTGAGGTATCCATGGCATGTGGTGTGTACAGGGTGTGGATTCCTAGCTGCGGTATTCATAACACAGCTGGTCAAACATGTCAGTGTCACTCAAGCATAGATTGCCTGTAAGCAGCCAAGATGGAGTCCTGACATCTGCACATCTGTACAGAGGACAGACAGACATCAGCTAGCCAACTGAATACACAGTAGGATGACTGGGTTGACAGATAGATGTCTGACACTGATAGGTATGCCATTATACATGACATTAGCCCTCAATGACATGTCCTATACACACAGTAGTCTACAGTTAATATCCACATGTCAGATCAATATCCAGTAGCAAATACTTAATGGCACACAGCTCACACATCAAGAACATGATAGTGAGGACTCAGAGTCCATCTTTGCATGCAGGCGTGTTTGGTTCCAGTACTACAATCTGCAGTCTACTCTTACTTGGGAAAGCACTGTCAACAGTAGTAACGTAATGATAAACTACATGCCAGTGTGACTGCATATAACCTGGGATACTACCCATGTATGAAACACATTCAAATGGAAAAGTGTTGTGCAAGCCATATGTACTCAGGTGTCCCAGACAGTAGGCTTACACCCCTTGCTACTGTAATGACAGCACATAGACGTATGTTATGTGCATGGAATTAAATACACTTATTAAAGATCTCTTTACCCTGCTATTTTATCAGACTGGTGTAAGCATTACTTAAATGTAACTGCTAAGCAGATTTGGACACTGGTAAGCGAAAACTATATGGTGTAAGCGCCTATACATTTAACCGTACGCTAGCAGTGCTTACCATCTCGCAAACCAACTTAAAGCTGCTCAAAACTGCCTTAACCACTGTGTATTCAACAGCCCTTGTTCTGCTCAGCAACAAAATAAACAGCCCTTGCAGGTCTTGAACAAAGGGCCCTGTGCACTATAGTCACAGCAGTTAACCACTAATCCATCACAGCTGTGAAGATGGTCGTTGTAATATATCTGGCAGTACACATACTGAATAGTATTGAACAACTGCTATGCCTTCTACAATTGTGTAGTACTTGTTAGTGATATTAGTGTTGAGTCATGTATGTTGTTATATCTAAATATACACATATCAGATAAATATGGTGTGATACATCTGGGAAGGTATATACAACAGTCATGTTTACACATAACAAGGACATGGATATATGGTTCCCCTTCAGAATCTCAAATTGCTGAAAGCTCAAAATTCAGAAGCTCGAGCCCTGAATCTCGAGTTTTCAGCAATTCAAAATCCTAAAGTGGACATAAAAGACATTCAAAAATGTCTTTACAATGTTTTTGCAGGGGGGCAAGCCCCCTGCAACACCCACATAGGGAGCTGTGCCCTCCACACACCCCCTACTTAAATATACCAACTTTGAGATAGCACTACAACAGGGATGAGGAAAATCTCCCATTCCGCTCTGTATACAGAAGCGTACAACGGGAGAATTTCTGTTCCTCTGCTATAGTGCGGTAACGGAGCTGGTATATTTAAGCAGGGAGAGTGCAGGGGTACTCGGCCCGCTGCATACATGTAAGTAAACTTACTTTTTTTTTTTGGTTGTCTCCCCTTCACAATTTCGAGTAACTGAAACTCGAGATTCTGGGCTCGAGCTTATGAATTATGAGCTTTCAATAACTCGAGCTTGTGAAGGGGACCATATATATATATATATATATATATATATATATATATATATATATATATATATATATATATATATATATATACACATATGTAGATATATGTATACATGTACATACACATATATATATATATATATATATATATATATATATGTGTATTTCTATACATCTGTATATTGCATTTTATGTATATGTATGGGCATATATATTATATATGTGTGTGTGTGTGTGTGTGTGTGTGTGCACACACACACACACACACACACACACATATATATATATATATATATATATATACATATATATATATGTATAGATATATAGATATATAGATATATATATCTATATACATAGCATGTAGCGGAGTCATACCTAAGCACCAATAGTCACAACCTCTTAGTACATGGGGATGTCATGTAAGTATTGCAGGTATAAATGTAGACTGTTGTTACTGTAACAGGGGTTGTCTTAACATAAATGTTGTGTGGGAAGTCACATCTGATATTGACATGTACGCCATCAGTTACTGACAGACATCATAAGATCATCATAGTGCAGTACCACACAAATCACAGTAATGAGCCTGTGGAATACAGCAGAGATATGACCAATAAATGTGGACAGTCTGACATACTGTGGTCAGTCCAGGGGTATAGACAGAACCCATTAGTGTAAGACGTATGGACCAAGCCTGACAAAGTGGATTTTCAGCCATGTAAATGGGAATATCACGAAAATGCTGAAATGGATAAGCTCACATAGTTTATGGACTCACACACTCCTGTCTGTCCACAATAACTGCAGCAGCAGAGGTCACAAAGCCACATACTACCCACTAGTTAGTGACATACATCTGTACAGCATCCCACTGCTTTGTCAGAAATATACAACAGTTATGGTAGCCCAGCAATAGTACATCTGACAAATATCTGGACATAACATCACAATGGGTAAGTACACTGAGCTGCTAGGCATGTCATAAAGCACTGTGCAAACTACAGGCAGACTGCCACAACACTGGCCTACATTTCTTATGGGGGAATACACATGTACCTGCAAATATAGCAGGCTCTACAGGCAACAGCACGGAGTAACAGACACCTGTGTGAAAGCTCATACCCACAACCATTCTGAACACAGCCATAGTCACATATGGTAAGCGTGCTTAATATTACAGTATATGGTCTGTCTAATCAACACCATCCTCATATTTGCCAGTCACACACTAACCCAACATATACTGGGCCAATACACAGTGTATTCCGATGTCTGACTATGGTATGGGCCATGTGTTGGTCTGGCCCTACAAGCATGTACGCTGATAGGTTACCATACACTGGAGCAACATGCATCATTAGATAGAACAGGACCAAAAACAATGACATCTACCACAGTCTGTACACAGGCCAAGGTACATATTCACAATACACACTCTGTCAACAATCACTATAAGTACACAGACCTCACTACTGTACACACTACAACAGATTCTCCAGGTTTTGTCCTCAAATATAAACCCTACTATACATAACATGCCTAGCAGTCTGATATCTCACTGGCTTGTTATCAGGTATGATGTCAGTAAATAATGATGCACTGAACATATGCACCTCTTACTGCATGACATATCTACAAAGGTTGACAGAGTTGTGGCTGGAGGCACAAACACAGGGCCAGTATTGACATGTTGCTGTGATAAACTCATACATTTACTGGTGTAACAGGGTTTGTTGTGATATATGTATTCTGTGGGATATGAAGTCAGTAACTCACATGGCTGCCACCATGTACTGACTGCAATCCTCAGAGTATGCTACTGCATTTCTAAATGATAGGACATGTGTGAGTAACACAACACATCTAAAACTCCAAACACTGGCCAGTCTGCAGATAGCCCTACAGGTGATAGTTTCCTCAACCACATAACACTGTCATGACAGATATTAAATCATGTAGACCAGCCATATCCACACAAACCCTGAAAACCCTGTTAAACCAACAATACTTCAAATGTAGAAGAGTAAGACTTACATTCTGTCCTCATGTCTGGAACGCCCCCCTCCTATTTGTTGACCTGTCTCCACAGTGTATGTTGTAAGAGTTATATCCCACTACTCTGTGATGCTGTTTGTCAAACAATGACATGAAGTCCTGCTCACACTGAATGAAAAGGGCCAACACCCACATAATGCTGTTAGTTATAGGAGTGTGTTTCCATGCAACTGGCTATGGGAATTATACCAAAGCTGTTCCACATGCAATCAGCTAGTGGAGGACTGCAATTCGTGCACAGGCCATCGGCTAATCATGAGCAACACTTACAAAACAATAGCTGCTGCCGAAGCAAAACGGGTGTACTTTTCCACATCCACCAGAGAAGGAGTGAGAGAAACAGACAAAGAAATGAAGGGGATAGGAGAGTAACAGCTAAGCATGTTTGTGTCACACACTTACCAGTACAGGGTTTCAACCCCCTGCCTCATTCTGCATTGATATTACATTTTTATGCAGTTATTGCATGTACCACAGAGCTTAGATGTTGAAGAGCTCTCCAAAGGCATCTTTGAAGATGAGTGACATCAGCAACAGTGATAAAGGAGGGATAAGGTAAGTGTAGTACATGTGCCTGTCCACAAAAGCAGATGTCAAGGAAGGCACAACCACACTCTGTCAGGGACTCAGAAACATTATCACAGTTGGCAGGGTCAGGATTAAAATTCCTAACTAACTAGTTTGCTACACTACAGTATTATGCAGGTATCACATGCACCACACAAGTTATTAGGCTGATATATGGGCAAAGGGTATGTCAGGGTGACTGACATCAGAAGGCATGCTACAGTAGGGCAATGGGAGGTGTAGTGAGTCTCAATGGCTTCCAAATCATTAATCTCCACACAGACACAGACACAGATTTGCCAGTACTGACATGCATGGGTTCATTGCTTCACATGTGTGTAGTAGTTGACTGTGTCAGAAGGCTGTACAAGCCTAGGCAAAGGGTATAGCTTGGCATCAGGCCACATGACAATGGTCTGCAGTGTGGCTCCGGAGTGTAGTCCCTAGATTGGCCCACACAGATGGGTATTGTATTCACCATCCACTCATCTGGGTTACTATTGTGGGTGGCCAGTGTTGTGCAATGCTTTCCATGTATGTGTTCTATATTCCATAACATGGATGGTGTCTGGGTTGTGCACATGTCCCACATGCATGTTCTGTGACATGTGGAAGTGTACCCGGGGTGTCTGGGGCATGTTGTGTGGACAGATTGTTATCATTTGATGTGGCATTCCTGATCTAATGTGGTGAGAACTGGCTATGGAACTGAGGTTGTGCCTGCACCTACATTGACAGCATGATACAGGTATTCACTGGTGTTAGTGGCATATGTCCATACAGGGCATGTGTATAAGGCATGGTATTTCCTTTGTGGGTTACATTTGCTGACTCTACAGTTGTTGCAGGCATCCAGTGGGGAACATAGGAAATGACCACTGTAAGCAATTATTTGCCTATTATAGGGATGGAACAGGATGTCATGTCCTCTGTAGTCCACTGCAATCACACTGTGGTTACTATCTGTGAGCAATATGCAGGGAACTACCAATATAGTGGTTGTTGCCTAGCCAAGTGTGTTTGTGTATGAGACATGGATGGAGAGTGTTCTCCGGGTAATACAAGGGTTGCCTATATTGTTCACAAATCCATAATGTCACATGTAGGGGTATGGATTGTCTATACCAGCCTCTCTGCTGTTTGACATATGTTCTCCTTGTAAGGTGGACATTGTGACATATAGTAGGGCCTCAATATATAAGGAATTTGCAAAACCTGCTCCACAATGAGTGCTATTACACAATCACAGCTACCTCCACACAGAATACTGATGACAAATGCACACACACATACACACACACACACACACACACACACACACACACACACACACACACACACACACACAAAACAGCACTGAGATTGAAACCCCTACCTAGTTATGTATGGCTACTACAGTGTACTGCATTTATCGCATGTGCCATGGAGCTTATTGGGCTAGCCCTTCTCCAAAGGTGTATTTCAAGGAGAATGACATCAGCAGGTTTGCCAACGTAGGGCAATGTAAAGTGTAGTGACTGTGACTGGCCTCAAAAGCATCGATCCCTACACACACACACACTCTCTCACAGTCTGGGATTAAAACTCCTACCTAACTAGTACATCACACTTTAGCATTACGCAGTTCTAGCATGTGCCACAGAGCTCATAGGGCTAGCCCTTCCCCAAAGGTGTATTTCAAGGTAAACGACATCAGCAGGCTTGCCAAAGTAGGGCAATGGAAAGTGTAGTGACTGTGACTGGCCTCAAAAGCATTGATCCACACACACACACACACACACACACATACACGGAGTCTCACAGTTACTATGTCTAGGATTAGAACTCCTACCTAACTAGTACATCACACTATAGCATAACACAGTTCTAGCATATGCCACAGAGCTTATACAGCTTGTCCTTCTCCAAAGGTGTATTTCAAGGTGAATGACAGCAGCAGGCTAGCTAAAGTAGGGCATTGGGGAGTGCAGTGTGCGTGAATGGGTCATAAATCATTCATCTGGAAGCACACACACAACACTCAGTCACACACAGGTTTACATTTGACAGGACCATGTATACAACTGCTAGATGAATAATGACTTGTACTGTCATGTTACACAGTTATCACAAGCACCAAAGACACTATAGTGCTGAGGGCTACCAGATGCAAATGTCTACAGTGATAGACATTTGCACATCATGTGGTATTGGCCAGTTGGATGTGTGCTGGGTGGGACAGGCCTCATGATGGGAAGCTCTTTGTCACTGTCTGTCACTCTCTTCCCCACATCTATGTATGTGTATATTTGACCTATTATAGTGTGTTGTTCTTGGATATATGTGTGTATTCCTAGCCGATGTGTGTGCAAAGCATGACTGGTGTGCAATGTGGAGTGTCTGCGCAGACATCTGTGACTGACAGATATGTATAGCTAACTGTTGTTGTCAGACATGTGCTTCATTTCTCTAAGTGTGGGAGCATGCCCAGTATGACCTTTCAGTATTTTATTGTCAGACATGGGCTTCATTTCTCTAAGTGTGGGAGCATGCCCAGTATGACCTTCAGTACTGAATCTGTGAATTCATTCCAGGTAGGTTGTACTCCAGTGCAGGCATTTATGTTCTACACCTATAGCTTGCAACCTGTTTCTGCAGGATATCTGTAGATCAGTTGACAATATGGGGTCACAATGGGCAAAGGATAGTGGGATGCTGTAACTAATTGTTTCTGTGCTGCTTCTGCTACATGGCTTTGGTGTTAGTAGAGATATTCAGACATATGTACTGTTTTACACTGTGATGTTTTATGTCATCAACTACTGACAGGTATATGTATTTGCTTGCAGTAATTTCCTGGGGAATACAAGATGAATGAAGCTGTGTCCAGTATTGTGGTCTGCAGCCTACATATTCTTGCACAATCATGCCATTCTGGAGGGGGAGCTGCAGACACTTGCTGATGGGTCTGTGTAAATGGTTCAGCACCTTGGTACTGTAGTGGCTGAGGATCTCATGCTTGTACATATACTGACATGACAGAATGGCCATATCCTGCTGTGGCCATACCTCACAGCTGTACAAATTCACACAGGTTGCCCAGAGGCAGGGCTCATATTTCTGGCCATTACACCTTCACATTGTGGTTTACAAGCAGGTTTGTAGCCACCCATTCCTGTGTTTGCAGGCAGGGATAGTATGTGCACAAATCTGAGTTTCAGACTTCACATACTCCAGGGGATCCATACTTCTTCCCTCCTCTTTTATTCTGTCCTTTTCCGAACATTATGCAAATAATATCTGATAAGTATCCCTATAGTTATCACTTCATCCCAGCAGTATTTATATGTTGGTCCACAGTTTGTGCAGTAGGACATGGTGGACATACTACTGGGATTTGTCGACATGGTCTTGCATTTGTGTTCTGTGGACTGTGATATCTTGTTATTTGGGAGTCCATGAGATAACATACATTGGCAGTATGAGTGAGACACAGGTCTTTGACAGAAGACTGTAGGACATTTGGTAGTGAAGCAGGCCATCTGTAGCAGGCCAGTGCATTGTGTCACTCCTACAATCTCAGGCTGTAAGCCACTGTTTTCCCTTGGGGTGACAGGGTAGGTGTGTAAGGTGTTAATGTCAATAGTTTCTGTCCTTATTGATCCATTGGTGTGGATGCTGGCAGGGTGCTGCTTACAGCTAGGGACACACCTGCATGGGACACCTCTTCAGCATGCTGCATTCTGTGCCTATTCCCATACAGAGGTGGGGGTCATATTGTACTCATTCCCAACAGCAGGGATATGACCTGTGAGGTACCTGTGACTGATGGTGGGGTGATTTGAGTGCATGTCTGCTACTGCTATGGAAGCTACTTGCAGCTAACTCACAGATATACATGTGACATTCCACTTATGCTGGCTTGTGCAGGGACATCAGTGGTTTCTCAGTATTTCATACCTCTGCCTTTTGTGGTCTGCCAGTGTTTGTCCAGACTACATCAGTATTCCATACTATAGAGCCAACTAATGTGTTGCTAACCTGTATGTACAAGTCCAAAGGTGTGTCCATTTGACAGTAACATTTTATACACTCTTTGGCTAGGGTACTTCCACCTGTGTACTGTTTGTATGTCTGTGTCCACATTCATGCCATGTCCATATTTCAGATCGTGACAGATATTACATCTGAACAATTAGTATGGATTACTGCTGGATTGTGTCTTGCTGGGATGCATTATGTTTGGCACTGCTGTTGTGCGAGCTTGGCCCTGTCATTAACAGTGCTGGCCATTGGCCACCAGTACACAACCCCCCATGCCTACATGCTGACCAGTTTCACACAATATACAACACACAACAACCTAACACACAGAGCCCTGCATATTGTACACATGCAACAATCTATCCTGCTACTTTGGCCAGCTTAGGTAATCTGTGCTCTACTGTTATTATACCCACATGTACATGTTACTACATTTCTACATAAGATTGTTGGGGGGTGGCAAACCTGACAACTGTAAACCTTTGCTATGACTGTACTGATATTTTGGGTACTCTGTTGGCTTCCATTTCATTCTGCATTCTGACCTATCATGCAGGCTAGAGGCATATTAGTGTAGTACAGTTCTTAGGTTTTATTGACCTACATTTCAGTTTCAGATTTCTTACCCTTCAGAACTAACATCCCACTGCCTGACCTGTTGTAGTCTTTCCGTGTAGGTCTGGAGAGGGGCTGTTCTCCACAGCCATCATTCAGAGGTCTTAGCATAGCCTTTCTTTGTGTTTGTCTACACCTGTCCTGCAGGCTGAGACTGTTGTTGGGTATGTGAGCCTCACTGACATGCATACACATTTGGTCCACCACATGTCCTGCAGTGGGTTTTGTCACCTTGTCTAGTACTGCCTACTATCTTGACACCAGTATTTGCTATGGATTTCATGCTGCCGATATAGGTGTCTGCTATCTGCTGCCATCCCATTTAGCCACCCAACTCCCCTACATGCTCACATCCATACCATAGATACAGGTAGCAGAACATATTACTACATTCAGCAATTGATAGTGAGAATGGCTTACCTTGTGGCTGTGCCAATATTGAGGATGGTGCTGGAGGGCTGACTATGTCAGATGCACATAGTGCACTCCCTATACGTGGTTAAGCACAGGAGATATCATGTTTGGCATCCCTTTTACTGTATGTGCGAGTCAGAGAGAGGTGTCATTCGCTGAGTTCCTGCCATTTCAGTGTATGTGCTATGTGTTACCTCTTTGCCAAGGCCTGAGCATACTGGGCACACCTCTTTCTGCCTACCAGGGCAGGATCGGGTTGTTCCTTCTCTGATTCACTTTGTGCCTGTGCTGGCCTTGGCAATGGTGGGGGGGCTGTGTGGCCCTTCCCCATGATGTTCCTGCTGCAGCTGTTTCAGCAGGGTCATCTTGTGTAGCATGGCACATACAAAGATAATCTGGGTACATGTAGGTGGTGAGTACTGCAAGGCTCCACCGGATATGTTCAGGCACCGGAACCATTTCTTGAGCAAACACATACTCTGTTATGATTCTGGTCTGAGCCTGTGCCTCATTATGGAGTTCTTGTTTGCGTGTATGTGTATTTCTGATGGGTGTCATCAGCCATGGCTCCAGTGCATAACCAGCATCCACCACTAGGTGGCCATATGAGATATCCCCACTGGCAAATCTCTGGTAAAACTGCATCATATGCCAGATGTGGGAGTCATGATACCTTCCAGGGCTGCCAGAACACACTTTCATTATAATGCCCTTGGCATCACACACGACATGGCACTTGTTGGAGGGGAAGCCTTTGTGGTTTATGTAGACTCTACCCCACTCACCAGGTGGTGCTTTGATGTGTATGTGCGTGCAGTCTATAGCACCCACTACCTCAGGGTATTCTGCTGTTTGGCAGAAGAGACGCATATTGTTGGTCAACGCCTCATGGGTGTTGAGGAAATATATGTGCTCATCCGCATGTGCTGACATGGCATCCAGGAACCGGTGGAGTACCCTGGATGCTGATGCCTGTGAGATCCCCATGATATCCCCAGTTGGCCTTTGGAAGGTACCTGTGGCTAGTATTCTTAGGCCTACACATACCTTTGTATCCACTGGGATGGGTTCCCCTCTGTTGGTTCTGTGTCTGAGGCATGGCCGGCACAGCTCAACAATTTGCTGTAGGAGGTCCCTTTCCACCCTATACTGCTCCACTACCTCCAACTCATGTAGCCCCTGGTAGGTTATCCTAGAGCTGTACACTTTTCTCCTTCTCCTGTGGGTTGGTTGTCAGCACTGTCATCCTCTCCACCCTCAGCCTCTTCCACATGATGATTTATGAGAGCAAAAGCAGCCCCTATAATTTTGTTGCTTTTTGTTAGGTAAAATTTCCCCATTTGTGTACACTGGTGGTGTAGAGTTTGTGGGGAAAAACAGAGGGAAAGGTGTTTGCATAGTTTATAGTAGTGTACCAGGCTGGGCTGCTGCCTGTGTAATTGGCTGATCCTGATACATTTCATCTGCCAGCTATGCTAGTTCTCCTTCATTACTTTCCTACTGCTGTTTTCTCTTCCCATTACCTTCCTGTTTATGCGCCGAGGTGCATCGTGCAAACACAGTGCTCAGATGTGAACAGAGCTGCTATTTCTTGGTTTAATTTTTTTGTTTGTTTAAAACCTGGTGCGTGGTGCGCACACCCACTTAGGCAATGTAAATACTGCTAGGCAGTTTCAGACACACCCTTCCTTAGCTCTGCTAAGCTAAGGGCAAACCCGAGCCACAGGCCTCCAATAACCTTACAGTATGCCTGATACACCCCTCTATGATGTCAGCTAACTCTTAGGCTTGCACCATGGTTTTTCCTGCACCTACACAGTTGGATGCTGGCTAGCAATGAAGGGAAATCTGTGATTCAGTATAATTCCCCTCATTTGCATACAACTGACTGCTAATGCTTAGTTACAAGTCTAACACTGAGCCTTCCCCCTTAGCAACCACTATTCAGTGGCCTTGTTGTCTTCTGCCTGCCATTGACTATAATGCCAAAATTGTGATTTTTGCCTAAACAGCTTTTTTCAAGGTTTTGTTTTTATTTTTAGGCCGATCTCATCTGCGTGCCACTGTCCTACGCTTAAACAGCCAAAATCGGCCAAAAAAAAATAAACGTTATTTTTTGTTATTTTGAAACTGTTTTCCATGTCAATGGCCATATACTTGGCCATTGGCATGCCTTCCACATTGTATACACTGTTTATTTGGAGCTGTCATGGCTCCGTTTTGTAGTTTTCAGAAATGCACTCGGTTACTAGCCAAATGCATTTCTGCAGGTTACACTAATCCTGCACAGATGACTGCCTGCTTCCTGGATCACTAATTCACATCATTTATGTGTTTTTCATCTGCAAATGGGGTAATTAGCATAGAGGAGCTGTGTCCATGCAGGAATAGTGCAGGAACACTTGTGCACATCCTGGAAGTTTGCTCCTGGATCTCTCGGTGGCCATATTGCTTCCAGCAGCTCTTGCACTATTCCTGCACACAGAGCAGAGCTTGCTGAATCCCGAGGTATGTTAATAAATACAGAGTTTAAATAAAAATCAATATTTGGAAACCCTATACCTCCTTCATCCCAGTTTGCAGTGTGCTAGAGAAGAGACATTTGTGTTTTTTTGGATACCAAAGGAAGTTGAGTAACACATTCATTTTAATTTTCTGTTTAATTTTGACAGGTGGGGGGATTATTAGAGCTTGGCCAATGAATAATATTTTAGGTAACAATATAATTTTGGTTTGAGATATTCTGACATCAAATGTCTGTTCTAACCCTCAATTAGACTTGTAATTGAGTTTATTTAGTTGTCGGTGATTAGATGTGAATGATTTTCTTATAATTAGATTCAAAAATGATGCATGGATATTTAATATTTGTGCCCTCCCAGTTTATGTCTCTGTTTAATCTAAGTTTCATAGTAACATTTTTATTCACTAGAAGTGCTTGTTTTTTTATGTGATTGAGTATACCATGTATGCATGAACTAAGAACATGAAGCTGTATACAATTTCTTATTTTTTTATCTAAACAAACTAACTAAGAAAAATTGATTAATCCTAATAATTATTTGTTACTATGAGTAAATACAGGACTATAATGTCATTAAAGCAGACAGGAAAAAAGATGAATTTAAAACTGTCACTCTCAGAAAAGTATTTGTAATTCTTATTTACTATAAATATAAATGTAATTCAGACTAAATAAATCACTATTTACAGCAAAACATATGCTTGTAAGACTTTTTAGATAAAAATAATTGCTAAATGAATGAAAACACAGTTCAAATAAATCTGATTTGCTGTTAGAGTTCAGTAAAGAGAAACTGGTTCAAAAGTCATGCCTACTTCCTGAAAGACAGCACAGATTGGGAGAAAACTGGAGCCTTTAGAAGCCTGAGCTTGTCACAAAAGTTGTCAAAATTCCATCAAAAAGGTAAGTTGATGGGAATTTCTTAGTGAAGTGAAGCTTTTAAGCATAACTTGTAAAAAGATGAATATTTAAAATAAAGGCTCCAAATTACCAACCATAGAACTGCGGTGGTGGTGCTGCGGTAGAGTTGTCGCCTCACAGTAAGACGTTGCCCTGTTCGATTCTCAGCTAGAGCGTCTTCTGTGTGGAGACATGCATGAATGGGCGTACATTCGTTGTAGGTTGTGCATCAGAGCTGGCAACTCAGCACATAAAAATCTACTGAAAATCATTAGCGGACCAGAATTCTGCTGTGGCAACCCCTAACTAGGAAAAGTCGAAAGACACAACAACAACACAGCCATAAGATATATTAGCTAAATGGAGCACATTGTAGAAGTTCAGTTAAGTAGTAAATGTATATATAATAATAAAATGTCACCACTTTCTTTTTAGATACTTAAAAGTAACACAGTAAGAATTTCTCTCTCCTGCAGTGATTAAATACTATGACACTAGGACTAAAACAGAAAGCGAAGGCACATACATGAAGAAATAAGTATATGATATAAAATATATATATATATATATATATATATATATATATATATATATATATATATATGAAATGAGTGAGTGATTTTATATTATTTCACTAGTGCTATGCAGTGTATATAAAGAAATAAAAGTATAAAATAGTATTTTGCAGTTGGATAAGATTTGATTTACTTGAATTATGAGTAATATATATTATTTATAAAGTTAACATTGCTGTGGAATAGATAATATGAGAGAAACAAGTTACATTACCTTCTGTGTATGATTCCACATTATTTTAGAATGGGAAAATAACTTGCATGAAATGGGAAGTTATGTATAATCATTTGTCTCTGGGTTTCTTTTTTTCTTTAATGGACCACTCATTTTCTGAAGCTTGTCTTTTTAAGTTTAAGAATTCATGGGTTCAGGTTGACTTAAAAGGTTCTTTTTTTTTGGACAAATGTGGATGCTTCTTCGAGAGAGTCAAAAGTTTTCTTTCCTTATGGCAGGGATAGTCTTATTTTTGGTGGGAATATGAGTTGTGCTTTGATTCCTTCCTTTTTAATGATTTTATTAGAGGGACACATGCTCTTCTTTTGGACATTGCAGGGGTTGAAAAGTAGTTGTCAAACCTGATAGTTTGGGCACCAATTTTTTAATGGAGAAAGGGACTGGGCAGTTCTTAAAACAAGTATAAAACCACCAACACAAAAAAAGAGAAAAGAGAAAAATGACTAGCCAGTAAATCTACCAGAATTTATTTAAAACTTGAGAAACTGTTTTCTAACGTCTTGGCTAAACACAAAAGCCTTCAAGGAGTAAAAGCATTACAGAAAACTTGCCTCAAATACTGTTTTCAATATAATTAAACAATTAATCGATTAAATAAGATATTTCCAATTTAACTCTTCATTAAGCCCATATGGGTGTAAAGTGTTACATTTCAAAATATACAGAGATTCCTTTGTTGAAAGCTGTTTTTTAAGGAGATATTCATCAAACAATGATACTTTAACTTTTTCTAATATAGTACCCTGTAGTCCTTCACTAATACTATTATGAAATCACTTAAAATGAGTTGCTATAGAAATTTCTTCCTTCTTATTAGGAATGTCTCTTGTATGCTCAGGCATTCTCACCTTAAATGCCCTCTTGGTCTCTCTGATGTAAAATAGATCACAGGGGCATTTAAGTGCATATATGACTCGCTCTGTATTGCAAGTAAAACTATGACATGAATCAAAGGGAATATGATTAATACTAATAAAGCTGTTTACTACGAATTTACATGCCTTACATTTATTACAACAAGATGTCCCAATCGGATATATATTTTGATTGATATTTAAGTCAGAGGTACAGAATGTCCCCTTTACAATAAAATTTTGTATATTTCTACCCCTTCTATAGGAGATACCAAGTCTGGCATTTAACGAAGAAGAGTCATTTTTTAAGGAACACAAATAATTCCAAAAATATTTCACTTGTTTTATAACTTCAGAGCTGAAACATCCGAAGGTGGTAACAAAATAAACCAGCTCAGAAAATTCTTTACCGATCATTTTATACGGAACCAACAACTGGGGATTAGTATGTGGGTTCTTTGTAGAAAAGCCAGAACACTATTTCTTCCAGCTTTTTTTCCATCAGATTTCTATTATAACCAATTTTCTCAAACATACCCACAGTTATTTTTAATTCCCTTCTTAGATCCCAGATGTTATTACACAATCTGGATACTCTCAGCATATGGTAATGCTTCCAAAATATGAGTGGGATGACAACTGTCCCTATGGACAAATTGTGTACCTTGGTCAAATTTTCTATGTACAGTACTATATAAAACAGTACCATTATTGATGCTCAATTGTGCATCTAAAAATGGAATACAAGTCCTTACTAATAGACCATCAAATTGTAAACCAAATCTGTTATGATATAATGAATGGACAAATTGTACAACCAATTCTTGACCACCTTGAGTTATAAAAACTAAATCGTCAATATATCAAAAATACCTAATCACATGTTGATGGAAAAATACACTCCTGTAGATATATTCCAGTTCAAAAAGGCCCATGCTAAGATTAGCATACATGGGGGCAAAACCATTCCCCATGGCCGTGCCCCGTTTCTGTCTATAAAGAATATAATTAAACTCAAAAAAAATTTTTTGTAAGACAGAAGTGTATTAATTCTACTATATATTCTGTTGCTGGAGAAGTTCTTAAGAAGAATCTTACTGCCTCTATACCAAAGTCATGGCCGATATTTGTGTATAGACTCTTCACATCCAGTGTGAAGAAATACATATCACTGTTCCATTGTATATCATTTATTTTGTCCAAAACATCAAATATATCTCAAATATAAGAAAGGAGTTTATATACTACAGGGCGTAAATAATGGTGTAAAAAAACACCTAACGCATGTGTAAAATAATCACATCTAGCAACTATAGGCCTCCCTGGTGGCCCATCTAAATGTTTATGTATTTTCGAGAGGCAATAAAAATGTGCCATTTTACTATCTTATATATCAAACTTATTCCTAATATCTACATCCGTAAAGTATCCAAGTCTATTGCCTTTAGATAATAATTCACAATATTCCTTAATTGCTTTATTATATACTGACATATTAGTAATTTTGTAGGTTTTATCATCCTTTAAATGCTCCATACACATCATTAAATATTGAGTGTAGTGCATGATAACCAATTTTTTCCTTTGTCAGAAGGTTTAAAAATAACATTTTCCATTTTACTAAGTGCCCTGAGAGCTTTCCACTCCATGATAGATAAATTATAATTAATACACCATCTATTTCTATCAAACTCCATAAAGTCATTATTTAATACAAAATTCAACATATTTGAAAAATAAACCACTTCTTCATAGGAATACGGAGGTATAAACATGTTTTTAGTATATACATTACTCATATCTAATTTACAATGAGCATTGAATTAACTATCTGATTCACAAGTAAAAAAGCTATAATTAGAAAAAATCATATTCTCATTACTATCTATAAAATCACTTTCTTCAATTGTTTTTCTAAAAAAATATTTTAAATGCAGCTTTCTACTTAATTTAAAAACATCACACTTAATATCATGAATACATGGTACTACAGTTGGAACAAATTTCAAACCTCGATTTAAAACTGCATACTCATAATCCGTAAAGACAGTTCTTAAAACAAGGTTTTTGTCATGAGTGGAGATACATTTTACAATAATAGATCTTGGACAGCTGTTTTTACTGGATAAGTAGTTGTAGGTAAAGACCTGTGTGTCCTTTATATACCAAAGGATAGTGCTTCAGGTAGGTTTAGAATTTTAGGAATCCAATAAGTCAGGAAATTAATCATATTGTCCCCCTCCATCTGCTCTGGGATCCCATAGATTCTTATATTGTTTCACCTGGTTCTATTCTCAATGCTGTCTATCTTTCTAATGAGTCTGGTGCTTTCTTGAAGAAGAAAGTCTGTTTTTCTCTCTTTCTGTTAACCTGTAGTCTATATCTGTTACAGATTCTTCCAATGCAGCAATCTGGGCAGTTTGATGTTTAAGGACTTAATTTCGAAAAGGTTATTTGTTTGGTGAGTATCTTCTTTTATATTGTCCATTCTTAAGTTTAATTTGTCTATTTTGCCCACCAAGTCTTGAACTGTAGTAAGGATTGCCTGTATTTCTTTCTTCATTGGAGTTTCTTGTTGAGAAAACTTGGAGCTGCTCATCTTCCTTTGTGAATCTGGTTTCAATGTCCCTTCTACTTGAATGTTTGACAGGAAAATATGAACATTTTTGCTTAAAATTACACCAGCTTGTAGCTTACAATTTCCAGAACCTGATTTTAGTAGTTTCAGGTCTTTGTTGGTGAGAGTAAATAAAAAAATCCTGGCAGGAAAAAATGAAGACTACAGAGCTCAAGAACTCTGCTGCTTTCAGCTTGCCATCCAAGCCACACCTCTGGTTTTGTATCAAAGTTTGAGCTCAACCAGAAGATGATTAATGAAAGCATCCAAGATGATAATTATTTATATAAATATAAATAAAAAAGTAATTGGTTTACTCTGCGGATCTAAGGTTTGGGAGTGGGAGGCTAAAGAAAATTTTGGGTAAAGTCAGATATATGATTTCTTTTGGATGTGATTGACAATAAGATAAACTAGATGGATAGTTTGAAACTGGTTTTAAAAATTACTTAATGAGAAGGCAGTTATTTAAACATCTTAATTGCAAGAGGTTATAATAATAAAATAAAGTGATAAAGTTAGGAAGGTCAATGGGGAGACAGTTTATAAAAATAAAGAGATGAGAAAAGATCCTGGAGGAACACTAGACCGCCAAGTGAGAGGAGAGGAAAAAGAGTTAGCAAAGTAAGCTATAATAAGCATAGCTGAATGATAATGTTTAAACTAATGGAGTAATTCATCAACAAAGCCAAGTTTAAAAAGGTGAGTGAAAATGAGTTAGAGTTTAGTCAAACAAGACATTCTTTTCTAATCAACAAATATAATACAACTAAAGCTGACTTTATCTACAGCTGAATATAACCTTAAGAAGTGCTGTAGTTTTATTATTCCATGGACTGAAATTATGTTGGGCATTGCAACTAACTTAGAATTGGATGCAAGATAATAATATTTTGTTAATGTACTTTTCAAAAATTTCAGATAATGGGGTAATATATATCCGATTGGGACATCTTGTTGTAATAAATGTAAGGCATGTAAATTTGTAGTAAACAGCTTTGTTAGTATTAATCAGTTATTATGGCAATGTACACACCTGTGGCTAAGTGGAAATACTAAGCAGAATCATGCACACCTGTGCAGTAATTCCAATAATAGTATTAACTGATGAAAAAAAGCATTTGTGACAACAACCTGCATATTGTGAATTGTAGAAAGTTTCTGACTCTTTATGTATTTCCAGTCTCTCTACCTATCGCAAACTCACTCTTGCTCCCATTTTTATCTGCCTATCTTAAGCTTCCTACAGTTTCATCATATTTCCTCCTTCTTGTACTTCACCTCAGTATTGCCTTCACTGTCACTGTTTAGAACAAGCAACACTAGCATAGTAACAATCAGCCATATTCTTGTTCATATACCATACATGTATCTCATAAATATTTACCGCTAAAACCATGATAATGATCTACTGATCACTCATTTATCTATGATGGCACAAGCTATTTCATGCTAGTTTATTTGCTAGCTTTCTTTTTTCCGCTTTATATTACTGTCTCGATTTTTATTGTTTATGTATAAACTATTTACTACCTATATTTACCAAAGTTACGTATTCTTGATTGTTATCAATTTTTTGCATTGTTAGTAATGTGTTTTTGTAATGGTGCTTTGCTCCCCTGGCCTTGGCTGAAAAAGGGCCACTAGCCCAGTCAGACATCATCTGTAAACAAATGTAAAATAAAATAAATTAAATAGATGCATAAATAAATAAATAAATAAATGTCTGCTGTGTATGTATGTAGCAAAACACAGAAGGACATGACACATACACAGAGGTGTTACATACACAAGGATCTGAAGAAAATAATGATCTGATACACAGTTGTCTAACTATAGCAGATGTGAGATATGTTTATGCCAAATGACGCTTATGTTCATGTGGTCTCTGTGAACATGCACATAAGTCAAGATGCAACTCGTGTGTAATCAGTCCCTTGACAAATGGCTTGTGTATGCATGGATGTTATTATGTATATCATTATGCACATGATGTATTATGTGTTTAGCACAAATGGATATGCAACCCAGACAAGATTTAGGCAAAACAACATTATATCCCAGCATTATAATCTAATGACATTCAATGGGAAATGTATCAAATGTCAGCCTATAATTATTTGAGTATGATGCATTTGCGGTACTGTAATCGGTTATAAGTATAAGGTTGTCCTTCCCGCTGTAAGTGCCACATCATACATGTTGACATAAAAAATGTATCAAAACACACATGTGAATGCAGCACACCATGATGTCATGCCTCTTATTTAGCCCTGAAGTGAGCTTCGTTAGACAAATTAGTAATACCTGTATGACAGTACAGTAATATAAATCACACGCAGGTGAAACATTAATGTGTATTAAGTGACCTCTTGACAATTGACATTACACATGCACTAACTGAAAACAGACCTGTGACAAATGCTGTCATCCTCCACTTATAGGTAATAATTCCACGGTGTGGATGCTGACAAAGTCAACCTTTCATAGGATAGTTTTATTATTTTTTATAAAGAAGAGCGAATGAAAAGATCTATCTCAGGACATTGATCACTTAATGTGCTTTGTGCTAAACATCATGCATTTAATACATCATTACACTGGGCATGCTCATAAGGAGGTAGAGCAAAGACTATAATCACATCAACTACCAACACAAAACCAAAAACTATAATCACATCATCTACCAACACAAAACCAAAAGACTATAATCACATGAACTACCAACACAAAACCAAAGACTATAATCACATCAACTACCAACACAAAATCAAAAGACTATAATCACATCAACTACCAACACAAAATCAAGTGATGATTTTGCAGCATGACTCGCATTAAGAAGTGTTGAATAAGCCCTCATCTCCTTTAAAGTTCTATAGTGCGAACAAAAATAAAACAATATTAATGGTTTTAATGTTTTTACTTTAATTGAGGTTTTAATTAATGATTGTTTTTTAAACTGAATATGTTTATAATATTATATTTATCAAATGCATCTAGTACATTCAACAATATTTCACTGAAATGGTATTTTTATATATATAAATACACATATTTTTATATAAAGAACATTTTATTACTTAATTAAAAGTGAATTTCTATTGGTGGAAAAAGATGTATTCAAGTATAAATTGAAAGCTTTAGGGTATGCTGGTTATCTGATGAAGTCATTCTGATGACGAAAACGCAATTTTTTGTATTGTGAATGCATTTATGCTTTAACTGTGTGTTCGAAATAAATTTTGACAAGTCTGCTTCTAAAAACTACTGCTTGGTGCCTTCTATCGTGGTTGCTGCTTTTTGGATTGTTCTTGGTGACTTTTGGCAGTTTTTATCCCTTTTTTGAACATTTATTGGTTTATCTTTGTGGATTCACGATGGAGGGCTCACCACTTCCTGATTCTAGGAGGCAGGACGAAGCAGGGCAAGTTAGGAAGCTCATTGGGCAGTTAACAGCCCTAGTGGAATTACTCACACCCATTAGCCAGTCGTTTATCGAGGCTAGCAGCGTCAACTTACAAGCGCAAGTGTCAAGAACCGAAGGGTTTAATGCTAAAACTGTAAGAAACAAACGGAAGCAAGGGGAGCTTATTGGCATCAATCCTGAAGCCAGCGACCTTGGTGGAATCAATAAATGGGGAAATAGAAGGTACTTTTGACGCTGGTAACACTCCGACGATTTTTCACAATCTGGAAGCAAGAAGTGGCTTAAATGGAAGCAACAACGCTTTTCGAGAGGAGCGTTGCTGTAATTCAGGTACTGTGACAACTATTATGCATAAAGAGACCTCCGACTGGCTAAAAGGCAAATATGTATTTAAATGGGACTGTAATAATAAGAAAAAAGAAAGTTTAAATGATTCTTATAAAAATAAAGTTGATAAATTGCCTAAACTAATGTATAAATTCAAAGTATTGAGCATTGAGAATGAGTATTTAAAAGAATGTATTACTAGGGACATTGTTCCTAAGGGATTACGGGTGTTGAAATTCCCGAACAATGTAGTTATTGGTACTGACTTTCACAAAGAGTTGTTGGATGTGTTCAACAAATGTGGTATTGATGTTTTAAAACTGATTATAAAAGACAATATAAGAAACCAAGAAGCTTTACAGAAAGATATTGATGAATTGGACCAGCATATCAAATATGATTTAATTTTTTCAATTAGAGAAGAAAAAGAAAAATACTATAATATTAGGAAAGATATTGACATAAAGTGTGAAGATTTAATAAGTAGGAAAATTAGAAAACTGGAGAGGGATATTAATGAATATGAGAACAACACATGTTACCCTACACCTAATAAAAGATATAACAACTATGGTGATGGACATAAATACCATGATAGACATAATAATATTAATGTAAATGATGGTGAAACATGTTTTTATGAAGAGGATGGACAAGACTATGATGTTGAATTCCCACCTTTAAGGAGATCTGAAAGACTGAAAAGCAAACAGGGCCCTCAACAGAAAAATTTTCCAGGGAGAGGGGGGAGAAGGGGGAGGGGGAAATTTTATTGAATCCCCACCCCAATATACAAATTGACAATGAAATAGTAAAGGATAGGAATAAATATGTGTATAACAATTTTACAATTTATAATTTCAGTGAATTAGTTTTAGAGAAAGAGCATTTCTGTTTATTCTCTAGGGGCCTAAAATATATTCCTAAAAGGAAAGGTGATATAACAGGTAGTATATTAGATATAAAAAGTTTTTTAAGAAAAGTGAACTTACATATTTTGTTTCATGATAATAATAAAGTACAATTTAAGACAGAATTGAAACGTAAAAGCATCTATAACCCTCCGCTACATCCACAATTAAAAAATGTAGAGAAAATTATAGACTCTGAAGTGAGGAAACAGGCAAACAAAATATGGTATAACCCAAATTTAAGTAAAGAAGAAAGTGATTTGCTGTATAAAATAAAAAATAATAGCAAATTAAGGGTTATGAAACCTGATAAGGGTGGTGGGTTAGTTATTATGGACACTATCTTATATGAAGGTAAAATGAATACTATCTTGTGGAATGAGGATAGATACTAAATAGTATCCTTAAATGAAATGAATATAGCCTATAATAAAATAGATGTTATTTTACAGGATATGTTGGATAAAGAAATTATAGACTATAATACCTTCAAATATTTGAAAGCGGACAAACCTAGAACACCCACGATATTTGGAATACCTAAAATTCACAAAAATCAAGAGGACCCACCCTTTAGACCGATAGTTTCGGCAGAAGGTTCAAAAACATATCCATTAGCCAAATTCATAGACAAAAAATTAAAAAGTGTTTGGATGAAAAGGAAATGTATTTTAAAAGATTCATGGGACTTACTAATGGAATTACCCGATAGTCCTGTTAATGATCAAATATTGTTTGTAACAATAGACATTATTGATTTATTTTCCTGTATTCTGTATAAAGAAGGGACAAAAATGTTTGAGGAAATTGTTTATGAAGATGCATTATTAACACAAAATGAGAAATTAACAAGCACCTGGCTAATGGAATTGGTTTTGAAGAACAACTTTATTTATTTTAATGGGGAATTTTATCAGCAAAAACAAGGAGTAGCTATGGGAGCGGCTTGCGCCCCTACATACGCTAATTTAATACTTGCTTATTGGGAAGAAAAATACATTTTTAATTCAGAATTTAAAAATTGTTGGAACATTTATAGAAGGTTCCTGGATGATATCCTAATTTTATGGACAGCTGGAAAAGAAAAATTCACTGAATTTTTAAAATATATAGAAAATACTACCAATTTTCTAAAATTTACACATAATATCTCCGAATCTAATGTATATTATTTGGACCTGGAAATATATAAAGAAGGAAATGAATTAAGAACTAGAATATTTAGAAAGGATACTTTTTGTAATTCTTATCTACACTTTGAGAGTGCTCACCCCTTTCACTGCAAAAGAAACATAGTGAAGGGACAGTTTGTTCGAGGAAGTAGAATGACAAGTACTGATATGGATTTTAAAAAGGAATGTGACCTCCTAGAAAAAATGTTTCTAGAGAGAAGTTACCCATTAACATTTATTACACCAATAAGACAAGAGGTGGAAAAAGGGAGAAGTGATAAATTTTGCCCTTTACACAAAAAAAGAAAAGCTATTAAGGAGACAGATAGTAATAACAAACAAGAAAGAGAAGAATATCAGCAAACGTTGATGCTCGAATATAACAGTCTGAACAATATAGTCAAAAAAATATTTTTAAAAGAATGGGGGAAATTTATAGCCTTGACAGATATAGAAAATGTAACTACTATACCACAGAAGGTTATTTTCAAAAATTCACCAAATATAAGAAGTATAATAGAGAATAGTGGTAATAGAAATAAAATAGAAAAAAAGAGAAGTAGAATAGGCACATACAAATGTGGGCATTGTACCCAGTGTCCATACATTATTAACAATGACAAAATATTCTTAGAAAGTAGAGGTAGGTATGAAAACAGTGCAGAGTTTTACAATTGTGAATCGAAAGGTTTAATATATATAGCTACTTGTGAAAAATGTGGTTCGTTCTATATAGGAAAGACTGAAAGGAAATTAAAAAGAAGGATTTACGAACATGTTTATGACATTTCAATAGGGAAAGAAAGTAATGCGTTGTTTAAACACACTAAAGTTTGTCCTGAATATAAGTAGAAATTTTTAGTGGTAGAACAGATAAAAAATGACAATAGAGGGGGGTTATGGGAAGAAAGAATTGAATTTAGGGAACTGTGGTGGCAGATCACTTTAGAAGCTGACAAAATACCAGGTCTGAATGATTGTATTTCCATAGTACCTCTATTAAAAATGAGAGCTGCAAAACTTTAAATGTAATAAACATGTTTGGTCAGGAGAGGGCACTGTTCTCATAGATAGGTGACACACCATTTCCCTGAAAACAATATTAATGGTTTTAATGTTTTTACTTTAATTGAGGTTTTAATTAATGATTGTTTTTTAAACTGAATATGTTTATAATATTATATTTATCAAATGCATCTAGTACATTCAACAATATTTAACTGAAATGGTATTTTTATATATATAAATACACATATTTTTATATAAAGAACATTTTATTACTTAATTAAAAGTGAATTTCTATTGGTGGAAAAAGATGTATTCAAGTATAAATTGAAAGCTTTAGGGTATGCTGGTTATCTAATGAAGTCATTCTGATGACGAAAACACAATTTTTTGTATTGTGAATGCATTTATGCTTTAACTGTGTGTTCGAAATAAATTTTGACAAGTCTGCTTCTAAAAACTACTGCTTGGTGCCTTCTATCGTGGTTGCTGCTTTTTGGATTGTTCTTGGTGACTTTTGGCAGTTTTTATCCCTTTTTTGAACATTTATTGGTTTAGCCCTGAAGTGAGCCTTGTTAGACACATACACCAGTATGACAGTACAGTAATATAAATAACACCCAGGTGAAACATTAATGTGTATTAAGTGACCTCTTGACAATTGACATTACACATGCACTAACTGAAAACAGACCTGTGACAAATGTTGTCATCCTCCACTTATAGGTAATAATTCCACTGTGTGGATGCTGACAAAGTCAACCTTTCATAGGATAGTTTTATTATTTTTTATAAAGAAGAGCGAATGAAAAGATCTATCTCAGGACATTGATCACTTAATGTGCTTTGTGCTAAACATCATGCATTTAATACATCATTACACTGGGCATGCTCATAAGGAGGTAGAGCAAAGACTATAATCACATCAACTACCAACACAAAACCAAAAACTATAATCACATCTACCAACACAAAACCAAAAGACTATAATCACATGAACTACCAACACAAAACCAAAGACTATAATCACATCAACTACCAACACAAAATCAAAAGACTATAATCACATCAACTACCAACACAAAATCAAGTGATGATTTTGCAGCATGACTCGCATTCAGAAGTGTTGAATAAGCCCTCATCTCCTTTAAAGTTCTATAGTGCGAACAAAAATAAAATGTGTTCCTAAATGTTTGCATGAACTCATGCAATACTGATTATTGTTTTTGTGGAAACATGTAATGCCTGTGAGTATTCAGTGAGTATTCACTGACATACTTAGCAATTACATCTTGCCGGACTCAAATGCAAGGTGAGGTTATATCATAGAGAGAGATGTAACAATTATTGACACCACAGAAGGAAGCATATGTGATGTGTCATAAAGAACACATTTGAAGGGATTACATCAATATCCAATTGTAATGGTCATCATACCCCCTAACATGGAGTGTGAGAAGTAATGAATGTGGCCCTCTTACTGTGCCATATCTCTAATCTTTGGCTAAGCCCTCCTGTCAGTCACAACTGTCTGAAGAATAGACCAGACCAGATTCAAACTTCTGATGATTGTGCTCCAGACTCATCAGAGCTGTGTAGTAACTCTGTCTGGCACAGCAGATATGAATGTAGGGTGTCACAAAGAACTTATTTCAAGGTGTGAAGTAAAAAAGGCTTTTAATGTTCATTTTTCCAAATCAAATTATATGAGGGATGAAAAGGATGTAACATTCCTACTGTTCACATAAGGATAATTTAACAATATCATTGTTGGTTGGGTAACCTCACTCTTGTCCATCATATTGTTTTGCACTCATACATTCCTGGATTTCAATGACTGCCTGTCTGGGTGCACATGCTATACATGTCAGTATTATCTGCATGTGCCACAGAAGAACACTCACCGCAAGCATCACAGAACACCTATTTAACTGGCATGAAATCCCTAATGTGTTGAAAAGGCTTTATTAGAAATAAATGTGGGTAGAAATAAATTGAAAATCTGCCTATATAACTCCACAGTCTACAGAATTGTGTATCAACCGCACATGCTACAGACAATGCATTATTACAGCTGTGAGATGGAACATATTTGAAGATATGACATGATCACTCTGGTGCAAGGTAGGTGTTTCAGCTAAAAGTAATGAAGGAATCCTTTCCCACTGTAAATGTACATATTAAAACTGTGGTAAAATTAATTTGTGCAGAGTAACATAGTGACAAACACACTCATACTATTCAGTCAATGTGGGTTTCAAGCACCTACCTCTCTATCTACACAACCTAAAGGATATTGTATCACCTGTACACACCACAGAAGAAGTCTTGCTGCAAACATGAGGTGGGTTCTATTTGAAGGCATTACATCATCTTATTTCTGAAAGGTATGTGTGTGCCTTTAAATTGATTGAAAGAGTGATGTGATTGGTCTCTTTGTTACAATATATTGCATGACAGTAAGTGTTCCCAACCATAATGCTGGCATCCCAGTGACTGGAGAAGTACACTCATACACAATATGTAGATAATGCCTGATTCAAACTCATGGCTTACTAAGACCACCAGTTATAGAACATTGTATCATTTCCTGATGCTACAGGGGAAGGCTTACTACAAGGCTGAGACCACTACATTGTTGAGATAAATCACATTTCAACAAATGGGCTCATTAGTATTTAACAGATTAGTTGTGAGTAGGCTATGAGCATCTAGGGCCTGATCATGAAACACATAAAGAACCAAGCATGTTCATGCTGGTAGAATGGCTGACTTTGGAAACACTAGGAGTTTGTGTACATACTTCATGACAGTTGTTATCTACAGCTAAATATGTATACATCATATCTGTGGGTGAAGTCATTCCTACCTAGCATGGGAGAGACACACGCAAACACTCACAGCAGCACTACTGGATTCAAACCACAGACCTAACTAATTACACGTCTAGATGGCACAGTATCAACCACAAGCCCCAAAGGAGAAGTCTTAATGTAAGTCTGACCTTGACCACATTTAAAAGGATGACCTTATCAGTGTGTAGCACAAAAACTGCTTGTGTCAGAAGGGGAAGAAATTGATGGCTGAGCCCTCTTCCACTGCGAATGTGCCACCTGAGTGAAACTGTACACATAAGATCTGTTGCTGAAACCATATCCACCTGTCACTAGACACACACACACTTGTACTGTTTCCACAGTGTTGTAGTTGAATCACCTGCCTATTTAGGTTACGCAATCGGGAGTACACGGAATGAACTGCATGTGCCACAGGAAAAATATTGTTACAAGACTGCACATTTGAATGGATGACCTCATCAGTGTGTTGCAGAGAAGATATCCGTGATGAAAGTGGATGGAATTGATGGGGAAGCCATTCCCAGTGTATATGTGGCTTGTAGTGGAAGTGTACACAGTGAATCTTTTTATGAATCCAAATTTACCTGACACCACAGACACACTCACACAAATACACACACAAACCCACACACACACACACACACACACACACACACACACACACACACACACACACACACACACACACATGTACACATACACACTCATGCTAGTCAGTCACTGCTGTATTCAAACATCTACCTAAATACACAATCTATATTACATTGTATCAACACTAAGTGGTGGAGTATTGAACAACTTTAAGGATTACAACATCAGTGTGTTGCTTAGAAGCCAGTGTGCATCACAGTCTGGGTGAAAAGAAATATGTTGTTGACAAGCAGAAGTAACACAAATATGTTGATAATAAGTATTTACGTACTGCTCAGATAACCCATCTATCCTGTCACTCGTGCATTTTGCTAGTGTCAGTGACATGCAGCTGTTTCACAGTATGGACTATTAATGACAGTCACATTTGTAATACAGCAGAATGGCAACCAAACATTCCCGCATGTTCAGCTCAGGATGGTTGCATGCAAATAGCAATCACTTGTCGTGTCATTTTCAATATCTCCTCATGTTTGGACAATGTGCAGTGTAAATACAAACTGAAAGGACAGAAATATGAAAGTGCACTGCTTAATACCATTCAGGAAGCATGTGTGCAAAGGTCTCACACTACTGTACTTCATCTGAAAGTCTAATGTGTAGTGAAGACATAATTTTACATTATGTAATGTTTACACAGCATCCAGTGAATTCATCATATGTAGAATACAACAGTCCTTTACAACATGCACGAGTAATACAAGACACTGAGATTGCTTTTGTTTTATGACAATCTTCTCCTGAAGTACATAGCTGACAAGCTCATTTGCGTGAGTGATACAAAAATATAAGCAGACACGCAATTATATTCTGAAGTTTTGAACTTAATGAATTTAGTCTATGGTACTTCTTGCCAATCTTCACACAAATAAGGAGTTTAATCATAAAAACAGTTCTGATTCTGATTAATTTAAGAACAGAAGTGGGTTACGTTAATGTTTTGAATGTCATGGTTTGCACATTGGTAATGATAATTGCAGTAAAGTAATAACTGTGTATATATATATATATATATATATATATATATATATATATATATATATATATATATAGGTGCATACTTAGACAGCCCTTATATCTGATGAATGTCCATGTATTCGAAGCATGTTGTTCCACTTCATATGTAATTGTATGTGTTTATATGGGATTCACTTCAGAAGCCTGAACGATCACAAGCCTGAATTGCATAAGCCGGAAGACCAAAAGCCTGAAATTTCATAAGCCTGAAAACTAAAAAGTCTGAATCCCATAAGACTGAAAACAGAAAGGATACGTATACTGACTGAAGACAATACAAAACAGATTATATTCCACCAAATATAAGCAGGAGGGCAAGCCCACCTGTGCCCCCACACCCCCCGCTACACACACACACACATATATATATATATATATATATATATATATATATAAACTCCAAGATTGCACTTCACTACACTAAAGTGCAATCTCAGAGCTGATATAATTAATTATCAGGGGGTGTGGGGGGTGCAGGCCCAAAATGGAGGGTGCAGGGGGGCACAGCCCCCTTGCCCATACTTGGTGAAAACTGCTATCCTTTGTCTCGTATGTGTTTTTGTGTGTCATTTTTTGTGTTCTGTATATTTTCAGTCTTATGGGATTCAGGCTTTTGTGTTTTCAGGCTTATGAAATTTGAGGCATTTGGTCTTCCAGCTTATGCAATTCAGGCTTGTGATCATTCAGGCTTCTGAAGTGAAGCTGTTTATATGACATCACTGAGTAATATGGTCACTGCATGATTGCATACATGTAAGTACCATTATTACAAAAGTTCAGAAAATGCATGGAAATGCAGCTTAATTCATCCCGTACCCTTAAGTGTGTATTACATCAATGTTTTTAAGTAGAAAATATTGACAGACATTTGAGTTCCAGACTTTATACCCTTTAGAAAATTCATGCTAATGCAAAACCTGTTATTCTGTTAACTTTCTAACTCTGCAATAGCAATATTTAAAAATTGTCCCTATTTTTGGGCTTTGTCCCACTTTCCTATTGCTTTGTCTAGATTTCTTGCTCTAAAAGGTTGAGAGGTATGCTGGTGCTCATTGCCAGGCATCAAGTAAATACTAAGGACAAAGACTGATGAGATGGGGGGGGGGGATTGGGAGACAAGAGTAATGACATGCAAAGGATTTTTATTACCAGAAATCTCTGACCATATTTGTGATGTGTTACTCTTAGGTTTATCATCATAATTAATATATCCTGCTGTGTAGAATAAACTGTTTCCAATAGGGAACAAGCAAGTGTAGGGTAGTAGAAACATGATTAAGACATGAGCAGGGCAATGCTGAGTTAATAACATATGTAGCCAACAGTTACATGTACAATAATAATGTACAAAAACATTAAATAATAGTTTGACACACTTCTATCTTCAACCCATTCACACTATGCAAAGAGCAGCCAATAGACCTGAGCATTATCTCAGCACACCACATAGAAGCTCATACTTCACAAAGTTAAAAATCATACATTTGATGGGACACCGACAATAGACTGATGCATGGAAGAATGTAGGCTTAAGTCTTCATTGCAGTAATTAGAATAGTAATATCCCATTAGAGATGTCACTTTTACTTCATGTTCAGTTCCTAATGGGAATTCTATGACACTACTCATTTTGACCACCTCAGTAAAGCTATTTGTAAACTAGAGTCATAACATATATTACCTGTGTAGTTTCTTCAAGCTTACTGCATTAACACCTTACTCCACAGAGAAAGGTGCTCAACAAATGTGTTTTCTTCATTCAGTTCTGTCCAGAGTGCTGAAGGAGGCACAATGGTAACAGTCTTATTTGTACTACTGTCAGCATGCCAAATTAAATTTTTGAGTTTTTACCTTCAGACATGAATTATTGTTGTGCACTTCCAACTGGCACACAAAATCAGAAGCCAAAAAATAAATAAATACATTAAAACAAAAATTCCAATTGAAGAGTGCATTTAGAAATGAACACAGCAGTTATGGTATTTATCTGACAGATTCATTCTTTCAACAGTGTTTGCCACATGATAGCTTGCATTTCTGTTACACATCATCATCAGGTCTTCAGGTAATAACAATCCTTAAGAAAGGGACCACACAGGAGATTACATAAGCTCATTTCTGACACACCATACAAAACTAATAATATATTACTGTCATAATGTCCAGAATGCTGACAGAAACACATCAGTACCATTCCAAATTATAGTCTTGAGATTTTATTTGGGAACACTGGCAGTTACTGATATGTGATGCCAAACAAATGATAAAACCAAAAAACGGAGAAAAAAGAAAATGTATATATGTGCTGATTTCCCAACTCTTTGCCCTTATACCATGAAAATGTGGACATTACAGATCCCTATTTTTACACAGACATCACCCTCTTTAGATTTGACTCTTGTTACCATGGCATTAACATGAAACATTGGGAAGATTAACATTATGTGCCACATACTGAGAGGGGTTTATGAGGCAGAAAAATCAGAGTACAAATACTCAAGCTTTGATATTCTAACACTTTACAATTATGGAGCAATTATTCATGTTATCAAGTTGTTCTTTGTAGTTTCACAGTTTGTATCTGCATGCTTTTGATATTTGCAACAGTTAACCTAACAAATCATGTCATGGTGATGACAAATGTATGAACTTCAAGTGTGTGTTCTCCCCTTTATCTTGTAAGCAGCAAGTACATTTTAATGTAGTTATAAAGTGATGGCATAACACTTTGGATTTAGTTAGATATGGCACATTTACCTATTAAGTGTTTTCAAAATGTGTTATAATGTTTTCTTTTCTAAGTAAGTCAAAGTAATCTCCTAGTTCTTTTTGTAAGTTTATTCTCCCTGACACACCTCTGGTATACTTCTGAGTAGCAGGAGTGTTATATACTCAGTTATTCATGCATTGGTGCTAATAAGTCACACTTGTAAGTCCTCAGTAAACACCACTTCTCAATATGTATTCTTGTAGTCCTAGAGCTTGTGCACAGCATCATATAGGTCCTCACACCATGTTTGCTTTTCCAGCACATCATGCAGATTATGCGATTCATAAAAGATAATGAGTTGACAACTGATTTACATATTCATAATATCCAGATAAATTAATCTGCATTACATGACAACAGCCAGGTGCTAAGGCACTTATACTGCGGCATGGGTGACTGAATTCAACAACTTGAGATACTTCTATTTGACTGCAGCAAGGTTGCTACTTTTTTGGATATTCATATAAGTTGGTGCAGTGGTACAACAGTAGCATTATCACCTCAAAGCAAGAGGTTCTCTGGTTTGATTCTTGGGTGGAGTGCCTTCTGCGCGGAGTCTGCATGACTTCCCTGCATTCATGTGGATTTCCTCTGGGTGCTCCGGTTTCCTCTGACATTTCAAAGACATGCATCTAGAGCATTTCTCTTTGGGCTGCCACTGAAAATTGCCTTGGTTCCAAGTCAGACTTTCCCGGTAAAGAAATGTCAAATAAAAAAATAAAGTCATGTCAAACTATATAATGTTTCCTTAAAAATAAGTTATTTATACGCTTGTGCTGGCTTATATTTCAAATAGAATTGCATGCTGTTTGAAGTTATCCTATTGACTTCGTATAGAAGGCATAGCAGTTTGCACATGTAGCATCTGCAGCTGATGTTACATTTGTTTACAACAACAGTTGCCTGAGGATGTGAATGCAGGTGATGACATTTTTATATGACAAGTAGCAATGTGACCAAGTGTGTTAAGCATGTTGTATATGGCTGACATAAACAAAGCTTTCTAAGACTGTAACATTTTCATTTGCTTCATTTGATTCATTGTTAATGGTGCAATCTGTTAAGAGGTTACATGTTTTTCAGTTTATTTGTTTGTCACTGCAATTTTTTGTGTGTGTTCAGATAGAGCAGGAACTTGCTGTGCAATTCGTGGCAACTTTAATGTATGATAAACAGTAGTTGGCAAAGTAATATTTCTTGCATATATCACTCATGAGTTACTGCTGCCATTCCTGTACAGGTGACCCATGCTCGCTCTAGTAACACACAGTGCAGATATATGAGGGTGATCATTTCTATTTCTTCCTGACAGGTACATTGCTTACCTTGGTTAATGCTGATGCTACAAGTTGTATGGGTATGTAAAGGGTTGCAAGCATTAATATTGCTGCTTGTATGTGCTTAGCGTCTTAGCTGTTCACTTATGTATTGCATGTGCATGCTAGCCATAGGGCCATAGCGTATTGTGCACACCAACATCTTCTTAAATCATACATGGCTTCTAGTTCTTCCTCAGTCTCCTCATATGTGTCTGCTGGCCCTGTTGACATTTGCTGTAGTGCTTTTTGTTTACTTTTTTTTTTTTAGTTTGGCCTCATTGTCCCTGTTGCAGCTGTTCCCTGACAATTATTTTCTGAAACATGTCACAGGTTGTGAGCTTATACTGCAGGGCACCAAACAGTAGTATCTAGACATCAGAACCTTGATTCAAGCAAGACAAAAGCATGCTTGGCAATATTCCTGGTTTGAGAATGGGCATCATTGCATCCTTGCTTAGTGGGGTTGTGTGGATTTCTCATGGGTGTCATGAGCCAAGGTTCCAGTGCATAACCTGCATCTACCACTAGAAGCCCTTGTGGAAAGTCACCCTTAGCAAACCTTACATACTTGTTATCAGTGTGCCATACATATGAGTCATGAAAACTGCCAGAGTTACTTGCACACATATTGCAGATGATCCCTTGGGCATTACACAAAACCTAACAGTTGACAGAGTGGTAACCGTTTCTGTTAATGTACCTACTTCCATGTTTACCATGTGGTATTTTATTTAGATGTGTGTGCAGCCTATGGTCACCAGAACCTCAAGGACATGTATTATAGCATAGACATTATGCATTGTTGTAGCTTTCTTCCCTGGGGTATGTGGACACTGGATATGATCCCTTACATGTTGTAGCATTGCATTTAAAAAATGATGTAATATTTTGAAGGCTGATGCCTGTGCTACCTCTAACATATACCCTGTGGGTTTATAAAAAGTACTTAAAGCTAGTATACCTAATGCTACACATACCTTGGTTTCTACAGGGATGGGTTGTCTAAGTTTTCCCCAGGGCCTCAAGTGAGGGGAGGCAAAAGTTGATTATTTCCTCCTAGGTCTCCCTGATCATTCTGTAGCACTCTAAAATTTCTGTATCATCAGGTCTGTGATAAGTCAAATGAGTTTTGAAGACCCTTCTCCTTTTTTGATGAGGTCTAGAAGCAGCAGTACCTTGTATTAAAGCCTAATGCATATACTGGTTAATAATTGCAAAAGCAACTCCTAGCATTTTATTCTACGCTTGTGTTCATGGCTGCATTCCAAAGAGTATTGTACACACAAGTTTTATATGTTCCTAAATCACTCTACCATATTAAATTGCTTCATTAATGTGTATTTCACCTACTTAGCATTCATAGGTAGGTACTAGGCTATCTGCCCAAGGGCATTTATAAGCCTAGCCAGAGTGTGTCACCTTTGACTGCCCAAATAAACAATCTCTCCAAGGCTTAAACCCAGGACCCTGCACACCATAGACAACATGACTTACCACTAAGCCATACATATTCGGCTGTTTATCCTTGTTTTGAAGGTGGACATGGTGTGCAGACCAGTTTACTGAATATCACTTAGCAGCACTTGTAGATGTATGACATGCACAAAAGCTTAGCATGAAGTGGAGGCATTCATGAATCTGGGAAACAGAGAGCTTTTTTTTTAATGAGATACAGTGCATTCTGGATTGATATTTTTATGGCTTAAAACTTTTTTGCATTTGGCCACAAAACAAAATAAAAAATGAAATGCATATGTTTTTGTGAACCAAAACGCATGAAACATATAGTAGGTGGGAAGTTACATTATGATAATAATTCTTAAAGCCAAAAATATAGTCTGTGTCTTCGCTTTGTTCATACAAATCCCACAAAACAGTTATTCAGCTACTTCTATTCATAAATTGTTCTCCTAGTATATGTTGCATCTAATAGGGTTGTTACATGATCATTACTAAATGTGTTTATAATCTGACCTTTGCACTGACACCACTTTTGTTTCTAGGCAGTGGTTATCAATAATCACAAGGTGCAGTCAGAGGCCATTTACAGACTTGTTACTATGCAAACAGGAGAGAAAGACTGGAGGTGGAAGGTTAATGAGAACTGTGTTACCTTCTTTCTGAGTTTGTTTTTAGGTTTGTTTTAATTTGTTTATGGCAATTATTTTCTGACTAACATTATATGTACAACTGAAATATTTAGTTTCAAACTGTTGTGAGGATGGGAAATTTTTTCCACTAATAGATTTTTATGATACTAAAATAAATTTGAGTGTGGAAATGAGTTATTCCTGTGGCAATCATTCTGAATCTCTGCTGGGCACTCAGGTAATGCATCATCATTAGCATCCATAGGGAAGTGAGGTAATAGGACATAGAGGGTCACCATCTACATTTATGTGTGTAGAGTAAATCCTTTCCAATGGGAAAAAAAATTAGGTCTGGAGTGAGTTTATTTATTTATTTATTTATTTGACATTCGTTTACCAGGAAAATCCAACTGAGCCAGAAAGTACCCATTTTCAGCGGACGGCCGGGAAAAAAGCCTTACAATCACAATATTTCAAAAATCAAGTACAGATATTTACAATCACAAAGTATCATATTACATTACAAAACAGCAAGGACAAATATTTTAAATTTCAAAGTATCATATTACACTAGAAGACATGAGTGAAAAAGTGTTGTAATGAGAAAAACATAAAACATGCGTTTCATAGCTGAGTGCAATAAAAAATAATGACATAAGTTGAAGAGAACATGTGAGGAAAATTTCAGTAGTAATATTATTTGTTACATAGATTAGTATGCGGTAAATGCGACCTGGACAATTCTAATAAGATATTTAAAAAGATATCAGAGATTACATGATTAGAGACAGTGAGGTGAAATTGACTGATGCCTTAGTATGAGAGAGGTGTGCATATTATGGTTATAGAAGGATAGAGAGAAGGAGATTATAAGAAGAGTTCAGGGTAGGGTATCTTCAGGTAGCTTAGGTGAGTAGAGAGGAAAGAGGTATAGGAAAGATCTGCAGAGATGAATTTAATAAAGTAAGGTAGTGGAGAAAACAAAAAGGAGTGGAGTAGGAGGCTGTAGAGGATTATGAAGTGTGATCTAGATTGAAGAGAGTGATTGAAGTATATTAAGTTCAGCCAGGATTGGCACACAAGCAGGCCAAAGATTTTGTAAGGTATTTAAAGGTGGGTAAGTTAGAAATAGTTCTGTAGTTATCAAAGATTTTGTAAGACATTTAAAGGCGGATAAGTTAGAAATAGTTTTGCGGTTATCAAAGATTTTGTAAGGCATTTAGAAGTGGGTAAGTTAGAAACAGATCTGTAGTTAGAGGTAAGCAATTCCAGTTTTTTGCTACAGAGTATGAGTATAGGCGTTGTACAGGTGATTTATTCAGTTTATTTATGGTGAGAAGTTGTTTGTCTTCCAATCTAAGAGTTCTTTTTGGAAAATACATGTAGATTAAAGGGCTAAGCACTGGGCAGACTATTCGTTTGTGTATGATTTTATGTATTGTTATAAGTTGAATGTAGGAGAGGTAGAGGGGAGTTCCAGCCATCTAAGGGTATGCAGAGCTTTACAGTGATGGGTAAAGGAGGATGAATTAGTAGCAAACTTAGCAATTTTGTTGTAGCAGCTTACAAGTTTGTTTTCATATGAAGGATTGTAAATTAGTTAGAATTGGTGTTCCACAGAGTAGGAAGTGCAGAAAGTAGATTTTGGCTAAAGTAATTTGTGTATGTGTGCTCAGAAAATGATTGTTTCTGAATAGCATGTCTAGTTTTGATGGGTTTTCTTGATATTGCTTTGGAAGTGGAGGCCAGTTTTAAGATTATCATCAATTATGACTCCTAATAGTTTGGTATGGTGGATTAACTCGATTTCAGTGCCATTTGCCAAAAAAGATATTAAAAGATACTTTCTTAGGAGTGTGATTTTTGGGGGTAAATAGGAGGAGTTTGTTTTTTGGGGGGTTGATTAGGAGTTGTGCCATTGTAAGGCAGGCTTCAATGGAAATGACAGCTTGTTGAGTGATTTCTTGTATATGAGTTGAGGTGTTTGAAGAGCAGATGATGGTAGAGCTATCTGCATATGGAATGAAGGTGCCTTCACAAGGCGATGAATGCAGCTTATTAATAAAAATATTGAATAGCAGAGGACCAAGTATGGATCACTGTGGGACTCATGTGGAACTGAGAGGATATGAAGAGATGGATCCTTGCCATGTTACAGCTTATTGCCTGTTGGCAAGGTAGCTAATGAACCATTGAATAGATGGATATGCTAGACCCAGGGTGGAAAGTTGATTGAGGAGTTTACTGTGAGAGACCATGTGAAAAGCTTTTGATAAATCTCAAAATACTGCAATGGCAAGTTTATTAGAATTGCAAGTTTTATTGACAGTGCCCATCAATGATAACAATGCAGTACAGGTCCTGTGGTCTGGCTGAGATCCATGTTGTGTATTGGTGATTAACGTATTTTGTAAGAGATAGTGAAGAAATTGCTGCTGAATACATCTTTCAAGGATTTTAGGGAGGAGAGACAGAGTGGCTATGGGACAGAAATTTGTAATGCCAGTGAAATTATCTCCTTTATGTAAGGGATAATGTGCCATTTTACAAGTTAGAGACACAGAATTCTGGTATTGATCTATTAATAAGAATGCTGATTGGGTATGTTATTGCATCCACAGCTAGATTTAGGTATTCCAGTGGAAGGTTGGCAGCTGAGGAGGAACAAGGTTTTAGTCTACATAAAAGCTTTTTTTATGAGAGTTATAGAAACTGGTTGAAAGGTAAAGTGGGTGGAGTTGTCTGCATGTGTATTGGACAGGTTGCAGATAGGTGAGTTTTATGAAGGAAATGGCTGTGTCAAAGGGGGTGTGTTAGGTGAGGTTGAAGAGTCTATATTATAAGATCGACTTTTAAAAATAGCGAAACCTTTACCTTGACACACCCTTACCAAAACATTAAATCCCAAATGGCCAAAACGGTATTTTTTTTTCCCCTGGGAAAAAAAAAAACGCTGGGCCATTGTCAGAAATTTGTCATTTCCTCCACAGTAGCATGATCTTGGAGTTGGTTTATTTAAGTGGAGGGGAATCACATTGGGGTGTGGGGGGGGGGTGAAACCCTCACTTAATTTTATCTGTTGGTTTGTCTGTTTTTTGTTGGCCCAACAATTCTTTTCTCTTGAGAAAAAAAAATCGCTGTTCTGGTTGCTCGGGATTTAGTGTTTCGGTTAAGATGAGTTGAGGTAAGGGCGTATGCTGTTTTTAACAGTTGATCTTATAATATAGACCTGAGTTTGAGATTAGGTCGGTTATTCATTCTATGAAGTATGTATTCAAATAGGTAGCTGTTTGAAGAGGGGGAATGTCTGGGTATGGGCTGGGATTCTTTTTTGTACTTGAGCTGATTAGAGATGATGTGTAAGTCCTGAATTTTTTAAGATTGTTTTTATGTCTGTCTTAAAGCTGAGTATAACGCTTTTCATCTCTATTAACTTATTTCTTGACTTGGTTTCATAACTGTCTGAATAGTTGTCAATTGTTGTCATTTGTATTATTTTGCCAATTAATCCATGCTTTGTTTCTATCTTTCATAAGGAGTTTGCACTGGTTGATGAGCCAGGAGGTATGGCTGTTTTTAACTATTTTTGTACATGTGAGGCTAAGGTGTTAAAAATATTTAGAAATGCTGCACTGAAGTATTCATCTGCATCATTTAAGGGAATCCTTTTTAGGATAGATCAGTAAATTGCCTTCAGAGATTCATTGAAAGACTATTTGATGAATTTAGAGAGATCATGAGTAGTTTTGAACTTATGCCCCTTTGTTAGTTGTGTAATACTCCTGTGGGTGTAAGCTGGCAGGTGATCACTTAGTGTATCAGGGAGGATAACTCAGGAGGTAAAATTAGATGGGTTTGTAACCAGAATCCAATCAAGGATAGAATGTTGGGAGTCCAAACAGGTTCATGCTGTTGATTCCTGAATTTGTGGATAAAGACTACCAGTCAATGTTTACTTCACCCAGGAGGATCATTTTATTTATGATTGCATCTGCTATCCAGGATAGTATGCTTTCAAGTATTTTAATGTTCTGTCCTGGGGGGATATAAAGCACAGCAATGCATATGCACTTGGCTCTAACAAGTCTTAGGAATGAGATATGAATTTCTGCTTTTCCAAAAGTTGGGACTGTGCCTGTATAGGGAGTTACAGTGAGTATATTTGTGATAATTACAGCTATTCCACCTGTTTTTTTATGCTTTCTATACAGCTTAATAATATTATAACCAGGTAGTAGCATTTCAGCATGTTTTATTTCAGGCTTTAGCCAGGTCTCAGTTCTGGGTAGGATGTCTGGATTGAATTGGGTTATCCAGGCATGAAAACCTGTAATTTTTTTTGTATATGCTTCTAATGTTTATAGTGTCAACTTTTAAACTTTTAGGGTGTATTTTATGGTTTGGGGTTTGACTGGGACCTGGGTTGGGGTGGATGTCATCACATTGATGTATGGTGGAGAAAGAAGGTTTGGTTATTATGGCATTTTAGCAGAGATGAGCAGAAGCATTATCTTAACATTGGGACTAACATTTTTTTAGTACTTTGGGGTTACTTTACAAACACTCTGTCTCACTAAATTGGAACAATCTCCCTTTCCATATTAGATCCAACCTTTCCTTTCCCTGTTTTAAAAAGGAGTTTAAATCCCGCATACTGAACATGAAATTATGCTGTTGCCTTGACCACACATAGTTTTAGTCTGTCCTACTGTATAACCTGTTGCATCTCCTAACTTTTTTTTCTCTGTTAGTAACATTTGCTTATACTAACCTCCTAAACCCTCAGCTCTGCTACTATAGCCCTATTATAGACCTCTCCTTTCTCTCCCCCTCCCATTCTCCACACTATTTATAATTTTTCCACTCACTTCCTATGAATGTCTGTACATTTTCCTTCTTTTGAACAATTATCTTTTTGTTTTTACTCTTATATATGTAGTAAATTTAGACCACTGCTATCAGTGCAACCCTTAATGTTCATCATTTTTTCTTTTGTTTTTCTCTTTATAATTTATTTCAGATTGGTATTGTTATTTTTAATAGATTTTGTCCTGTATGTTTATCTTTGTTTATGTTTGCTGGGGCTTTTTGCCCTTGGGCTCCACTAAAATGGGTTGCTTACTATCGATGCTATGAAAATAATGAATAAACTTTTATTTTTTACAATTATTTTGTATTGTGATTGTTATTTAATATTTGTATATTGCCACTTTATCTTTACTTATGCTTGCTGGGGCTTTTCACCTCAGATCTCCACTAAAAATGGGTTTGGTTGCAAACTCAGTTGGACTAACCTGGTTAACAAATGTGAAATAAATACAACTGGAATGGAGTTATGGGAAATACTTGAAGAGATGTTTGAGTAGGTAGTGAGAAGATGGTTGATAGGTGAAGATGAAGTAATGGCTGAGGCCTGCTTATTTATTATTAATACTGGTGAGGATGTAAGGCATGAGAATAGGAAGATGAACAAGGTGATACAAGGGGGAGATAGCATGGTCAGTGTTGTAAAAATCGTGCAGTGTGGGTAGGTGAGGTAATGAACAGTGATAATAGCAGGGAGAAAAGGTAGGTGTAGATGGGGAGGGAGAAGAGTGTGATTTGAATTTAGAACAGAAGTGGGTGGAGAGGGTATAAAAGGAACAGTTTATGATTGGAAGGAAGTTAGATACTAGACAGGAGGGTGAACAGAGAAAGTGAGCTATAAGTGTAGATGTAGTGGGGGTGGTTGGGAATTGCGAGAGCTGAATGGAGCAGGTCAGTCCATGGTGGAGTAAGTACCAGGAAAACTACCATAAAACTGCAACTAAACAGGAGGTAAGACAAATCCTGATAATTTTAAAGGCAGTAACACAAGCTGGTAAATTTCTGTTAACTTGCACATAAGTTAGCTGCAACAGACAATATTGCAATGACTTTGGCTTGAAATAATGCTATAGCAGGTGAAGAAACACCTGAGATGAAGGGAGGACAAATCAGGTACTTCAGTGAAATGCAGTGACTCCTCCCCAAAGACGATTTGCCAGCAAAAACAATCAGTGAGGTAGAATGTTTATGGGTAAAAAGACAAGGTTTTTGAACTTTAAATACTTGACATGAGTCACGGCATTTAATTTTATGGTTATCGGCTTTTATTACCTTTCCAGGGATTTTTTACATTGCTAGAGTAAAATCTGCTAAAATGTTAATTAACTTCACCTTCAGCATTAAAAGGCCTGTGGTTGTGGTTTTGGGGGGATTTCCCCCCCCAGCAGATTCAACACTACAGTATAGAATGTGCTAATGCATAAGCAAAGGAAAACAATTAAGTTTAGTTTCAGTCTTGGAAATTGCCTTAGATAGACTTTAACTGAAGGTATTGTTTCTTTTGAACTTTTGCAACCAGAGGTGAAATTCAGCTGCACAAGTTCCTTTGGTAGTATGATGATGTCATCTTTTCAGCAACAATTGTCAGATATGCTATGCGCTTGGTACAATGGGAGAGAGAGAGAGATTAAAATAAGACTGATGGTTGAACTTGGTAGATAAAGTGCTATTTGTCTATACTCTGCTGTTTGGCAAGCATGAGTAGTGCACTATAATTCACAGTTGTGCATTTCTGCTTTATAGCTTTTAAGCAGGAAAATAAGTAAGCTAGCAGGAGATATGTCTAGGTGTACAAGTTTGGGATTAATAAAAACAAAAATGGAGACTTCCACAGTTTATAAGGACAGAAGGAAAATAAACTAACTAACAAGAGATATGTGTTGGTATGCAAGTGTGGAATTACTGAGATGAAGGTTTACAGATTTTAGAAGTACAGGCATAAGGCCTATCTCAGTTGTCAATCTTTGATACACAACATACAGACTGTAAATGTGATATTTAAAAACAATTAATCTCTGTGGTATCCCCGAAGTCGCAAAACAACCCACTAAAGTGTAGTGGGTCCAAAAACAAAACAGTGTAAGAAACTTCTCTGTGTGGAAGATTTTCAGTCCAGATATTTCTAGTTAATCACTGTATATTAATCAGATCAGACAATAGTAGTAGAAGTAGTGAACTTAAACTGGTCTCAAGTCAAAACAAAATCAAAACAAAAAAATAATAATAGAAAATATATAATTGTACAGCATTACTAAGTATTCGAAAGTAATCCAAGCAAGGCAGGCAGTCTGTTTCCAGTCAAAATCCTTTATTATATACACAGACAAGCGATCCAAGTAAAACAAAAATAGAGTAATAATTTCCTCACAAGCTTTCTAAATATATATATATATATATATATATATATATATATATATATATATATATATACCTTTTATCAGGCATGGGAGTGGTTTATTGTGCTGTAAAACAAAGTGTTATTTGTACACATGTTAAATTCACATCCTTTCCCTCATCAGTGTGACATTCAAGCTGGTCCTGCCCTGCTTAGTAACTGTCATAATAATATATAACCCTTATGTTCTTTAAATAAAATTTATAATGATGTGGTACCTCTTATATAACCAGATTATTAAGTAGATTATTAAGTCTGTGATTTTATCCAAGACAATATACTACATGGCTGGAAATTTATCAATAAACAGGAAAAAAGCACCAGCAAGCCATAACCACCTTAAAACATTTAATGTGTTCCACAGCAAGCAAAGATCAACACAGCACATAATGATAACTCTGAAACTACTACCTGTTCGTTTTCATCTCCAACTTCATCAGAAAAATGCTACAATCCAAAACCCCTCCCCATTTATACCTTTGCACACTGCCAAAACTTAAAATCATGTGACATTGAATTCAATTTCATCCTTTTCCTAAACATACCTTAAAAACAGGCATAATAAATACAAGCATAATAAATACAACTTTTCCTTGTTTAAAACACTTTTAAATATCTAAAAACACACTTTCAAAACCTGTAGTAAATAAACAAATGGATATAAAAAAATGAATGCATGTTAAAAACGAATAAATTAATATAAAAAAATCAAGTAAAATCAATCTTGTTAAACATTATTTCAAACCACGTGTGTGAAATTCATAACTTCGCTGCTCTTAATTTTAAAACTGGGGCTAGGGAGGCCATGTCATTCAAACCCGGCCACCTATTGGCTTCTAATACCAGTTGCCAGTAAACCTCTCTAAATTCCAACATGGTCTCCCAAGAACCACCCCTACCATCCATTACCACTTCATCTAATACAAAAAAAGTGCAAGAAGCACCTTCACAGCTTAAAATGTGTTTATATAATTCATTTCTGTTGTTACCCCTCTTAATGTCGTAAAGGTGTTCATATATTCTTTTCTTTAAACACCTTTCCATCTGTGTTATTGGTACACATGTTAAATTCACATCCCTTCCCCCATCAGTGTGACATTCGAGCTGGTCCTGCCCTACTTAGTAGCTGTCATAATAATCTATAACCCTTATGTACTTTAAATAAAATGTATAATGATGTGGTACCTCTTATTTAACCAGATTATTAAGTCGATTATTAAGTCTGTGATTTTATCCAAGACAATATACCACATGGCTGGAATTTTATCAACCTTAGTTCATTTGGCAATCAAAAAATATATATAAATATACACATATACATTTTGCATGTAAAAATCATTTTCTATTTTCATAACCTATTGTTAACAAAGATCACTTTCATCCTTCTAGACTTCTTCAGGTCTATGTACAAGAACCCTAAAAACAATCTATAAAAATATATATAATTGTATAATTAGTTAGTGTTTTTATTACACATCATTTTGAATAAAGTGGAAAAAAGAACCAGAAAAAATAAAAATAAGAAAAAATGTATGCATGATGATGGAAACAAAATATACACTTAAATTACAACTGATTTAAAATTTTATTTTATTTTTATTTTATTTTACTTTTGTTTACCGGGTTTGTCCAACTGGATACATGTCCATTTTCAGTGGAGGCCCGGGGAGAAAAGCTCCAGTTATACAGTATAATAACAATATACAAAAACATTGCATAGCATTTAGACATTACAATAGAAGCACTAGACATTTCAAAAACAACATATTGAGACAATATAAGGAAAACTTAGTTAGGCAGTGACATTAGTATAGAGTAATAGTTCTGAGTTAACAAAAATAGGAATGAGACAGAAGCATATGGTTAATAGGATTATAGATAACTAGTGAAGAGAGTGCAAAGACTAGATGGAAGGGGTAGTAGTAATGAAATGATAAGAAGTAGAGATATATGGTAGAGAATAAAAGTATGTTAGTGTCAGATAGTTTGTAAAAAGGAAAGAAAAGAAAAGATAGTTAGTCTGGGTTATTACAAGAGCATAACCAGTGATTAGAGAGAAAGAGTTTTAGTTTGGTTTTAAATATTGGGAGAGAGGTGAGGGTGGTCAGGTCATTTGGTAGTTGATTCCATATTTTACCCACTGTGCTTGAAAATAAAGATTTGCCTGCTAAGTTATTTGAGAAGGAAGTGTGAATCAACATTTTGTTGGCAGAGTGCAGATTCTTCAGATTATTATAAGGTCTTAAAAGGGTAGAGAGAAATGGGGTGTTAGTAGGTTGGTAAAGGGCTTTGTGGGCAATTGTGAGTTGATTAAATTGTAATAGTAGTGGTAATTCAGGCCACCCTAACTGTTTTAGATTCTGACAGTGGTGGGTCCTAAAAGAAGAGTTGGTAGCAAATCTTGCAATGTTATTGTATGATTTAGTTAGATTGTTTAGGTTATGTTTGGAAAGATTTGTATATATAGGGGAAGCATATAACAGGGTAGAGATTAAGTGAGTTCTGGCTATTGTGGCTCTGGTTGTTGGTGTCAGGAAAGGTTTAATGCGGTAGAGGGATCCAAGTTTTTTATTAGTAGATTTAATTGTAGAATTTATATGATAATCAAACTTAAGTTGATTGTCAATAGTAATTCCTAGCAGTTTGGTAGTGGGGTCTGGAGAGATAACGGTACCATCGTCAGATGTAAGTTTGAAATGGAGAAGGGGTGATGGGTGAGATGGAGTAAAGAGCAGTAGTTTGGTTTTTTTAGGGTTAAGGAGAAGGCAGTGGTAAGTGAACCATTTTTCAATAGTAGAGAAGGCTTTCTGTGTGTGAGAATGGAGATCAGTTTGAGATGAGGCAGAGCAAATGATAGTGGAGTCATCAGCATATTGGATACAGATAGACTGTGGAATGGAGAGATGAATGTCATTTATAAAGATGGAAAACAATAGTGGACCTAAAATAGAGCCTTGTGGGACACCTAGAGAGGTAGGAAGAAGGTCAGAGAGATGGTTGTGCAAGAGAACTGCTTGTTTTCGGTTGTCCAGATAGGATGTGAACCAGTTCATCGTAGGATGGTTGAAGGAGAGGGACTTCAGTAAGTGGAGGAGAAGTTGATGATTGACCATATCGAAGGCTTTAGATAGATCAACAAAGAAAGCAGAGGATAAAATATTATTGTTACGATTATTGTTGATACAGTTAGTAAAGGATAGTAAGGCTGTGGTGGTACTATGAAATGGCTGAAATCCGTGTTGACAGTTAGCTAGGAGCTGATGTTGAAGTAGGTGGGAAATTAGTTGTTTATGGATACATTTCTCCATAATTTTAGCAAGTGGGGAGAGCAGAGCAATGGGACAGAAGTTAGAGAACTCAGTAGAGTCTCCACCTTTGTGGAGAGGAATAATGTAGGAGATTTTCCAAATTGATGGGATTAGGCCTTCTGTTAAGGTTCTATTGATTAATATAGAGACTGGGTAGGCAATTGCTTTGGCTCCTATTTTGAGGTATTCGGCTGGTAGTTGGTCAGCTGAGGGAGTGTTAGGTTTTAGTTTTTGAAGTAGAGAGGAGATATAGGAGGTAGGTATAGGTTCTACGTGAAAAGGAGGAGGAGTAAAGTTTGGTTTGGCCAGGTTAGATGTATCTGGATTTTGCTGATTAGCTAGATTTAGTATAGTGGTAGTAAAGAAAGAGTTAAAGGCATTGGCTGTTTGCATTGGACAGTCTGGGTTAGAGCCTAGTGGATTGGGTGATTCAACTCTGCCTGGAGATAGAAGTGAATTAATAGTAGACCAGAATTTTTGTGGTTGTTTAAGTGATGTTTGCTGAAGTTGTATATAAAAGTTCTTTTTGTCTTGTAGGATAGCTTTTTTTGTAATATTTCTGTGTTGTCTAAAGATTTGGTGATCAGTTGAATTCTTTGTGGACCGCCATTTAGCCCAAAATTTGTTTCTATTATGGATAAGTTTCCTAGTATGATTTGAGAGCCATGGGGCTGGTTTATTTTTCATTCTTATGGAACGGATTGGGGCATGTTGGTTTAAGATTGCTAGGAAGGTGTTATTAAAGTAATTAACAGCTTCATCTATAGGGAGAGATTTTAGGGGAGACCAGTTACAATGATAAAGTTCAGTTAGAAACAGTTCTTGGTCAAGGTGTTTTTTGCTACGGATGGTCCTGACTGCATAGGGGATATTTAAGGATGTTTTATTTCTAATAATATATATGAGAGAGGGGTCACTAAGGTCGTCTGGGAGGGTTTCTATTGTATATTTTTGATGTGGACAATTTATAAGAATCCAATCTAAGATGTTTTTTTTTCTGATTATATTTGTTTGTTCTGGTAGGAGTGTTTATAGCCTGTGAGAAGCCATATAGGTTAATATGGGAGGAAGGATTAGTGTTGTTACATAAAGTCCAATCGATATTAAAGTCTCCTAGTAGAATTGTTTCTTGAGGGAGATTAGTTGAAAGCCAATTCAGTAGGTTTTCTAATATAGTCAGATTTTTTCCTGGGGGAAGGTAGGAGCAGATGATGTAAACTGATTTATGGGAGTTAAGTATCAATTTGGTAATAATTATTTCGATGTTGCTATCACCTGGTAGATTATAATTCATTTTGCTGATTTGCAGTCCTGATTTATATATAATTGCAACCCCTCCACCTTTTTTATTTAAGCAATCTTGTCTAATGATGCTGTAACCTCTGGGGATAATTTCAGTGTCTTTTATTGAGGGTTTAAGCCATGTTTCGGTTAAGCAGAGAATATCAAATTGCTGGACATCCAGGAGGGCATGAATTTGTGGTATTTTGTTACATATGCTACGTATGTTGAGATGGGCTACTGAGAATGATTTGGAGGGATTTGTTGTTGGTAGTGGGATCTTATGGTGAATATTGTAGTTTATGGGGGTTGGTGTAGGGCTTGGGCCAGGGTTAGGGTTGATGTCTCCATCTTTTAATGAGTGGAGAAATTTGAATTTGTAGTCTTGTGGAGGTTTGAAATATTGGTATAGTAATTTTTTATTACATAGAATGGAGTATTTGATATGATTTAGTCGATGATATTTAGCTTGAAAGAAACTAGGTTTAATAGTAGCATAAGGGAAGGTCATAGATAGAGCAGGGAAATATATTAGTGTTTGTTTGGAAGGTATGGTAATAGGTGATAGGAGTGGTTGTTCATATGAGGTTAGGAGGTAAGCTGTGTTGAGAGTGATCAGGAGTAAGAGGGCAAGAGAACATGGGTATTTGTGAGGCATGGTAGAGGAAAGTATAGTATATGTGTTAGGAGAAGAGTAGGTATTAGCTAGGGAAGATAGATAAGGTGGGTTAGGAGAGGATTAGAAAGAAGGGGAGGTGATGTATATAAATGGGGTGTGGTAGGAGTGATTCAGTGAGTGGATGATAGGTAGAGGGGTGTGGTTATGAGGGTATAAGTTTAGATGTACTGGGGGCAGGTGGGAAATGGGGGCAGGGTAGGGGAGTGGAGTGAGCCCGCAGGGTGAACGGAGCGGGATACACAAAGTGTTCCGTAGAGGATGGAAAAACTATCAGTGAATGCTGACTGGCACAAGGTAAGTGGAGGCAGCCTAGGAATAGTGGAAAAGGATGGACTTGGAAAAGGAAGAAAGGGATGGGAATAAGAAGGGAGAAAAAGGGGCAGGTGAAGTAGAAGTAGATACTAGTGAATTAGATACTGGTGGGGAAAGGATGACATCTAGTGGACAAAAGCTGAATTGCACTAAAATACACCAGGGCTCCAGGGGACTGAGCTAGACTAAGGGGAGAATGAGTAGAAGCTAAGGAGGGGACTAGGCAAGGGAGGTAAAGGAGATAAAGGAGCAAGGGGGTTTGCTGCTGGCAAACTTGGCTGGGAGCAAACAGAACACCTAGCAGGGTTAGCTGGGTATATAATTATGAGACTATGTCATAAGTAAACATACTTTCTTGGTTTCTTGAAATAGAGGCTTGCAGGAGATAGCATGGTTTTACAAATTTCCCAGAGTAATAGGCAGAGATTGCAGGAGAAAAGGTAGTTGTGGGATTCCACCCAGGCGAGACACTCAGGGTATGTTTTGGTGAGAGTTGGGAAGCAAGAGGAAAAATGAGAAAAAAAGTTATGCTAAAGTAGTAAAAAAAACACTATGTTCTTAGAACAGTAAGGTTAAACAGGTTATTTTAGCACTTAAACTTAGAATATATCACAATAACTACTAGTTGCAGTCAGGCAAGGTTAATTCTTTTCATTAGGACAACACATGCATTTAGGCTAAGCACATAGTTCAGATTAGCAGAGTAAAGTGGCTAAGGCCAACTATGTAGCAAATACTTCCACAGTGGGGAGCGCTACCAGTAATTCAAGTAGTAAGGGTTTTAGTTTAAAGTGGTTTAGTATTTAAAACCAACTGGCAGAATAAAATAATAAATAAATAAATAAATAAATAAAATAAAATAAATTAGTTATGTAAACAACGTGGCAATTTTTCTAAGTTCCATTGCACTTTTAATTGAACAGTAATAGTTTAGTCCAGACTTCCTAAAAGAGTTTAGCTTTAATTGCCATATGAGTTCATGTTTCTCCAGAATATTCGGGATGTCTCCTTCAAGAACACCCATGTCTATGCAATCTAGGATCTGGAACTTAAAACCTGTGTGTCTTTTATGAAGAGAAAGGTGTTTGGCTAGTGCATTATTTTTACATCCAGACGGATTTCTGACAGATGACATGGAATCCTACTCTTGAGTTATTTACAGTCTTGCCCACATAGAATGCATCACATTCATTACACTGTGCCCTGTAAATTACTTTTGTAGTGTTACAGTCACTCCTGCACTGGTTTTAATGATTTTCTTTAAATAAGAGCAATAAAAACTAACACCTTGCTGAATAAATATACAAAATGTACAATTAGTTTCACATCTATTAGTGCTTTTCTCATATGGTCTAGGTTTAAATTCAACAAAACTTCTAATGTTCCTGGCCTTCCTATACACAAATGATGGGGCTTCACCTAAGATGTTAATCAGAAAAGGGTTTCCTGTGACAATGTCCAGTTTTCTTCAATAATATTTTTGATACTGTGATAATCCAAAGTGTATGTCAGGATGCAGCTATTTATTTGTTATTCTCTGTGGAATTACTTAACATGTTTCTACTGGGGAGGTTGAGTGAAGGTGCTTCAGTCCTTTTCAGTTCTATAATGGGTTCATAGGTTCATAGGTTCATAGGTTCATATTAGGCTATCTGCCCTGGGGCTATTATAAGCCTTGCCCGATTCTGTATGGCTTACACCACCCCTTGATTTGAGTATACTGTGCCCTTTTTAAGGTTTAGTTTACTGTGCCTCTGTCTAATAGTGACACGGGAGTAATCTCTGGGACAAACCTACAATCCCCCATCCACTTATCGAGATTCTTCTTGAAGAGATTCAGTGAGGTGCTCTGCCTCACATGAACTGGAATTCTATTCCAGAGCGAAGGGAGCCTCTGAGTTATGAACCTGTCCCTCCAGCAAGTTCTATTTATTTCTGTGCTGAGGTTCAAGTCCCTCGAGCGTGTGGCTCTAAGGGATTTAGATTTACTGAGGTGGAGCATGTCCATTAATTCTGGATTTGACATAGCTTTGTATGTCAGGCATAGATTGCCTCGAAGTTCCAGGGTGTTTGTTAACATTTGACTTTCATAGCTTCTCACTAGAAAATCATTCTCTAAATTGTTCAGGTTTCTCAAAAATGGTTCCATTTCTGTGGTAATTCTAGCTAATCTATAGCCTTGGGACTTTACTACATTATACTTGTTTTTTTGTAGGATGTAGACCTTTACTGTGGAGTAATAAGTTAACCCTCGTTGGTTTTCTGAATAGGTCAGTGGTGATTCTGTTATCGTTGGTGTTCTTGGAAATCTGCATATCTAAGAAAGTGGTTGAAGTACAGCTATGGGAAGAGATAAACTTCAGGAAGGGGGCTGTTTGATTGAGATAAGTGATAAAATATCCAAGCTGCAAGGTGTCACCTTTCCACACAATAAAGATGTCAAGCAGCTTGAATTTGTAACATATATGAAAAAAATAGGCAATGACCAAACTCTTTTCACAAACAGAACAATCTCATATCATTAACAATATTCTGTGCTGTTCATAAAACATAAAATTGGGTGCTAAAAGTGAAATCTTCAGTAGAGGCAAGGAGAAACATGCAAATATATGTGCAAGAGATTAGCAGGAGTGAGAAAAAAAAACATTTAACCAGATGGCAACACACTACAAACTTACTTACTGTAACTGTGCAGTACATATAGCAAAAATTAGGTGGTTTCACTGAATCTTGCAGCAAAAAGCCAGTAGAAACTTGTTAATATATTTTCTACACATTAACAACAGAAAGGCAACACTTAGCCTGAATTTAGCACAGTAGCAAAAAATAGGTGCTACTACTGAATCCTAGAGCAAAAATTCACTAGAAACTTGTTGATATATTTACTACACATTAATCGCAGAAAGATGAAACTTAGCCAGAATTTAACACAGTAGAAGCGTATTTGTAATTGTTTCTAGTACAAGGTTGAACCAGAATGAAATAAACCATGAGGAAGTTAATAAAGCCTACACATTTTTTCCATGTAGGCATCACACCATGGTGCTAACACAGCTACAAACAGTTTTAGATTCAGTAAGCACTGCTGAGTCGTGTACATGAGTGCTGCAACACGGAAACTTCCATGGCAAACAAATCACCTCATAAGCAAGTGAATCTCTTGCAAATAAGGCAGGTAGAGTGATCCAGCTAGCAGACAAGCAGCCCTGCAGAGCCTGTGTCAGTGTTCGGAGTGTACATGGAAAAATTCCGTGTACAGGACTGTAGACAGACAAAAGGGGTTGTAAAAATGTAGGTAGATAGACAGAAATAGCATAGCACACACAGATATGAGCAAAACTATCCTCTGTATTTTCCAAAAGTTACAATAAGTATGTTAAAATACATTTTTTTTTTAATAATCTTGGCATGTTTAGGTGATACACTGCAATGCTTAAACATGCCTTATAAAATAAAATGTAGAAAAATCAAATATTAATTTCATGAGACAGAAATGTATTATAGGAATCTGTGTTCGGTATCTACAATGGTGTATTGGCACTGTTGCTAATGTGGAAAGGTATGGAAGTGTGTAGTATCCAGGTTGTGAGCACTGATCCCTATGCAAATGAGTTTGAGTTACTGAATAGCATAATGGAGTAATTGTGTCCGCAGATCCCCTCCATGTAGGCAGAGAGCTGTGATGATGTCCACAGAGGAGGTAGCTGACATCAGGAGAGGGCATGTCTACTAACTTCTGAGCTGATTGGAGCATAGCTGCTCCTATTTGCACAGCCAGCTGCTATGCTGGGTGTGCAAGTCTGAGGGGGAATGTATACTAAATGCTAAGCATTATTTACCTACAGGGTGCATGTTTCCATATGCTTTAACTGCATACCACTCTGCTGAGCATGGAAGTCATGGGGGGAAGTTTGTCCACTAACAGCTAAGCATTGTTTACTTACGTTTGCAAGGTGCACATCTGTGCTCAGAGAATCTAAAAGGTCAATGATGTATTAATTAGTGTTGATCCTTGCTTAACTTAAACTAGGGCCATTAAATGATGTCAGTGATATATCTGGCAGGTACAATACATCTTAGGTAGACAATCATGCAGACAGCACAGAGTAGAGCACTATAAAGTATGCATGCACCCTACAATCTGATTTTTCCCCATACTCTGCACCATTGGTGTACAGACTTGGGAATTTTAACTGAAAGAATGCTAGGTGCTGCTACTGGTCTGCTACATTTGTATGTGTTAGATGCTGAAGTCAATGCTGCTATTGCTTCTGCTGACAACAGGCCTAAGCAGAAAAGAAGAAGAGTGTTCAGGCACAGGGTAACCTTGCAGAAGCTACATGAGCTGGAGATTGTAGAGCGTTACAGCTTGGAAAAGGACATACTACAAGAACTCACTGATCACTGCCACCCTCAACTCAGGACCAGAGCCAACAGAGGGAACCTATCCCATTGGAAACAAAGGTATTTGTAGCCCTTAGGATAATAGCCACAGGTACCTTTCAAAGACCAACTGGGGACATGATGGCGGTCTCACAGGCATTAGCATCCAGGGTACTCCACATGTTTTTGGATGCCATGGTACCACATGCCAGTAAGCACATATATTTTCCCCTCACCCTTGAGATGAGGGTCAGCAATATAGGTTCATAGGTTCATAGGTTCATACTAGGCTAACTGCCCTTATGGGCCATTTTTAAGCCTAGCCAATTACCCCATGTCAGAATCAAACCCTGCACCTTGTGTTTCTAAGGTAAGCACCTTAACCATTACACCAACCTCCCACTCTATGCAAAACTTTTACTGTGTAGCAAACTACACTTAAGTACTGGGTGCCATAGATTGCACTCATGCACACATCAAGGCACCACCGGTGAGGAGGGTAGAATCTATGTCAACCACAAGGGGAACCACTCCAACTACCAAGTTGTGTGCAATGCCCAGGGCATTGTCATGAATGTGTGCGCTGGCAGCCCTGGCAGCTATTAGGACTCCCATATCAGACACGCATCATAGCTGTACCAAATGTTTGCCAGGGGGAAATCCAATACGGCCATTTAGAGGAGGATGCTAGCTACACACAAGAACCGTGGATGATGACATCCATCAGAAATGCACATACACCCATGGAAGAAGGCCATAATGAGGCACACTCACAAGCTAGGAATATCATAGAGCATGTGTTTGGGTTGCTGAAGTCATGGTTCCAGTGCCTCGATATATCTGGTGGAGCCCTGCAGTACTCTCCAGCCACATGTGCTCATATGTTCACAGTATGTGCCATGCTACACAATATGATCCTGCAGAAGCAGCTGCAGCAGGATCAGAATAGGGAAGGGATACACATCCCCCCACCAGTGCCTTGGTTACCACAGCCACACTAACAGGAGGACTCAGAGGAAGAGCCCTCTGATGATGTCCCTGTAGGCAGATGTAGGCATGCCCAATATGCCCCAGCATTGGCTAAGAGACAAAGCATAGCACATTCACTGAAAACCTAGGGGTCCAGGGACTGACTACTCCTAATCACATATATATATTAAAATATTTTAAAATACCTGATGCCAGGCAACCCACACAATCTGTACCTATCCATGTATTGGCTGTATACCACTTGTATGACAAAGAGTCAACCCTGAACTACAGTTCTGTCAACTGCTGCATTCTCAAGGTAAGTCTCTAACCTACACACTAATTGTAAGGATCACTATAATAAGGTATCATATGCATGGATCTGCTGCTGTTATGCAAGGAAATATAGTGGGCTATGTGGTCAAAGTTAACATCCACATGGGAAAACTGATACCAAGACCAATAGTATGTGTTCCTTAATTTTCACTAGGCCTCATGGTTGGAATATTCACAACATCAGGCAAGGAGGGATGTTAAACAGTGGCGACACATGATATGTGGACTACTGTTTAACCAAGCTGATCATGTGCTGTTGTTCCCCCATCCCCAACACAGCGGTGTAGCCATATAACCACTTTAACAGAAAATAAGCTATGGTATAGCAGTGGACCAGGCAATCTCATGGCTGTAACATAGTGGTAACACACTGTATGTCTCGCTTCATGCAGGATAACAATATACATATGCATGCTGTTGATTGTATGATGGATGATCCCTCTCTGTCTATTGACCTGTGTGGCTCAGTGGATTAGGGAAGCCAGCATGGGTGATGGTAGTGATGGTTCTAATCTGGAATTGCTCATCTCTTTTGCATGTGAGGTAAAAGTATGTTGGTGTTTCCACAGAATTGTCATACTTCCCAATCTCTTAGTGCAAAAAATCTCGACAAAGCCAGAAAGACTGGGGGACAAAGCCACAAACATAGGGACATAATTTAAATATTGGTGACATAAACCTAGACATTTGCTGGAAATAAAGATGTTGGAGTAGTACATATTTTCTGATGGATATAAAGTAAGGCACACAATTGTTTGTCTGTAGTTAGTAGAATGTTTTGATGTCAACATTCAATAAAGAACTAGAAGCCCACAAATGTGTGAGCAACAGACCAAACATATGAGGCAAAACTCTGGTCAGTCAGTGAAAATTAGGGCAGTTGAGAGGTATACATATTTATTACAGCATATAGCTGGGGAATGCTGTGGACATTTTGAGTGAAGTGCAGTACTGCAGAAACAGGGGTGTATGTTAATGTCTTCCACATACAAAATCCCGGACTGGAATACAGGTAGATGTGGCCTGGAGTTACATTCTAAGTACTGACAGTCCCACTGGGCGTGCCTGTACACTTAGTAAAAATGAGCACAATTCTGTTGGCCCTTCATTGAAATGACCTGTTATGTATAAACGTCTGTACATTCAGACATATACATATCCGTCTGTCAGCATCTCTCTCTCTCACATGCATAGTAAACCCTAAGATGTTATATATATAGTTAAATATATTAAAATGATACATAGACTCCCCCATATATCTACAGAACACACACACACACACACACACACACACACACACACACACACACACACACACACACACACACACACACACACACACACACACACACACACACACACACACACACACACACACACACACACACACACACACACACACACACACACACACACACAGCTACATTTATATATACATCCCTGTTTTATACAGAAATATGTGTGTGGATGTCTGCATTGTCCTACATACTCTAATAATGGTATGTAAACTGCACTATCACACAGCCATAATGTTGATCAAAGGATCCAAACTAAGGGTGCAGCAGTACATAATCCACTTACCTACAGACACCTATGTCTGCTGGATGTCATAATGTAGACAGACACAGGTGAGGAGGTGCTGTAATGTCTATGTATAATGGTGTCAACACACGTATGGACAGGGCATATTGTCCTTGCCAACAGTATCACCTATCTAACTGCATGCAGCCACATATGGCCATACTGCTAACTATAAACACATAGCTAGGATAACATCAGTTATCTCACTGCTAGGATATTAGATGCAGATAACAGTATGAGCCAATATCCCTCTGCAAGCCATAGATTCTGTTCAACACAAGGCTAGTTTATGTAATGTACAAGTACTGTACCTGCAATCCCATATACAAAAGACAACCTGTGGTGCATGCAATAAGTACTGTAATCTATAGTGTATATGCCTAGATAGGTAGGGGTGCTAATCTCACTGCAGCCCATTTGGTGTGTGTGTGTGTGTGTGTGTGTGTGTGTGTGTGTGTGTGTGTGTGTGTGTGTGTGTGTGTGTGTATACCCTGCAAAACAATGGGCATGCCCTAATCAGCTATCTTGCAGTAATGGTTATGCACTTTTTGGGCCTGTAACTTGCTGTTGGCTTCCACACTGCTCTATTCGACAAGGCCTGATTATGTCAGCTACCTTAAGACTACCAGCTGACAATGCAGCCGTAAGACTTAAGCCGTGGTGCCTGCGATAAATACTGTGATCTATAGTGTATAATACCAGATAAGTAGGGGTTCTATTCTCATTCTAGACTACTTGGTGCATGTGTGTGTGTGTGTGTGTGTGTGTGTGTGTGTGTGTGTGTGTGTGTGTGTGTGTGTGTGTGTGAGTGTGTGTACGTATACTCCTGCAAAACAAGTGCCATGCCCTCATGGACTATCCAATGGCAATAATTATTCATTTTTTGGCCCTGTAATTTGCTGCTGGCTTCCACACTGCCCTATTCTACAAGGCCTTATGATGTCAGCCACCTTAAGACTACCAGCTGACAGTGTTGCATCTGACGTAAGCCATGGCACATGGGTTAAGTACTGTGATCTATAGTATATAAGCCTAGATAGGTAGGGATTCTAATTTCACTTTACCCAACATGGTGCATGCATATATCTATATGACATGCATATGATAACCTTTGTAAAGTAGACATAGTTAGGGCTTTGTATCATTTGATTTGTAGAGGGTGATGTGCCCCCCCCCCAAATGACTGACCACAACAAGGCTTTCTAATATCAACAAGCATTATATGTTCTGAATTGATAGTACTAGCAGACATGAGTTGTGTTGCATGCATTGGGTACTATGATCTGTAGTGTGTACCAGTACATTGGTAAGTGTTCTAATCTACATACAACCAGCTTACAGTATGAGTGTGCCTTGGTATGTCCTGTATGCAGTGAGTGGAAATGGTGCTAGCCTGAATGTGGCTATGTTTGCATGTGAGGCTTTTACAGCAGTATACATCATGTTATGGAACAATAAGACATGTGAACTTAACTAGCATAATGGCCATACAGCCCACATAATCAGAGACATCTGTATATCCCTCAGTACAGGTCCAGCACATATTGTCCCAGTCAAGAGGGACTCAGGCAGACACTGTGTGTTGAGATGAAGGAGGCCCAGCCAATCAAACAGATAGCATGTGTTAAGGTGCACTGAGGTGCTCTGTTTACCATTAGGCAGGGTCTGTTTCAAGGGTGTGTTTATGTCTGCTAGACAAATGTCTCCCACAGGCATGTAGTACTAACATCACATAGTAGGTTAATGTCCTTACAGTGAGTCATCCATCTCCTATGCTCCCGACAGATAGGCAGGATATGCTCTCCAGCAAGGTCACACCTTGTCCTGTAGCAGACCTTATCAGAAATTATGAATGCATGAGTACACTGACCACTGCCATTGTCCTTGCTAGACTGTCATACAGATAAGAACCTATGGAGCCATGCATGTATACTGCTGTACCTTGCTGAAGTCATATTTCTGCTCTGCTGATGCTTCACTGCCACTGTGTTTCCATAGCTTATACCCTCAGACTCCTCAAACAGAAACATTCACAGGCATGTGACATATCTGTCATTGTGTAACAATACCACCAGTACAACATCATACAACATAAGGTCCACAAAAGTATGTTTTGAACTCATGACACATGCCAGCATACAGTGTATGTTGGTGGCGGCTACAAGTTGCATGGCAAAACAATACTGCATTACACAAGTACATGTCAAGTAATATAGTCATCCTGTGCATCAGACACATAGCTTCATTCTGCTGCATCAATGGGAAAGATGACAGGGAAGTGGCACAGATATCATCACTTGCACAGGGTGATGTGTTGGGGTGCTGGAGGCCTAGGCTGGACCAAATGGTTGACAGCATGTGTGTGAGTTAGGAAGGGGAGCGGGTCACATGGAGCATGGAGAGGTGACGTGTTTGTCTGTAGGTGACCTGTATGTGACAGTGGTGTGTGAGTGTGCGTGTGTGTATACACAGTCATGTTCAGTGCTAGCCCTACGTATGTGTATGTTAGACAGCTGTGGACTGTACATGGTAGAGTTGACAGTTCACTGTCTCTGGCCCTGAACATGGGAACTGGCTCTGCCAGGAATTGCACTGGCACCACCATGCCCAAGGTCAGACATGGTGCTAGTAACTGATGGTGGTTGCTGTCTACTGGGACTGTATCCCCCACAGGATTGCCCAGGACCACATGCTCATGGCCTGCAATGTCATGGTGTGGACAGAACACTCCCCTCTGAAGCATTCTATGTACTGCCATTATGGGAGTGTAACAGTGCACAGCCGCATGGACTATCAGCAGATGGAGTTGCTGACCTACGTCCACTGGTCTGATGCCCAACTCCAACCAGACGTTCCAGCACAGACAATGTGCAATCCAAGACAGACACTGTTTCTTCCTACCATCTCTCCACTGCATCAGTGAATCGATCCAGGGTGTCCCCAATGTGGTGGAGGCAGTCACAGATGTCAGACTGTGCTGCATCCATAACCCTAAACATATGTCTCGTGTTCCATTCAGAATGTGCCTGTGTCTCCATGACGGTCTGAAATGTGTGACGAGTGATCCGTGATCTAACACCTGGAACAATGGTGGATGGACAGCAGTCCTCCTATGAGCACCACTGTCTGTCTGTGTGGGACCTCAATAGCTCTCTGGTTATGGCCATTGTCTACACTCACTGAAGCCATAGTTGCCACACTGGTCTGTTCAATGTCTCCACCCTCTGACTGTCCCATATTTGAGGCCTGTGAGGATTGGGTTTGTGTGGGAATACTGACTGTGCCTGGTGACAATGGGGGCAGAAAAGGGTTGTCAAGCTCTAGGGCAGATTCAGCCCCAGACAACCCCACCTGTGCCTCACTGTGGCCACCATCATCATCAAAGTCTGAAGAAACACTGACATCAGGTTGTGTGAGGGAGAGACCCCAACCCCCCAGTCACCAGGGAAAACCAAGACAAAAGCAGTACATTACCACCTGCATTATTATGTAGGGAAAATCCACAAAGAGTCATAATAATAATGAGGATCCACAACTGCATTACCACTCTCACATCTTCTCATCTCCACTATCATGCACAATAGACTTCTTCACAATAAAATGCGCATTCGACTTAAGGCCTTTAGAACAAGCACATTAGGTACATCATGTGACACTTAACTCCTACAATGTACCTTTTAGGTATGCAATATGACACTATACCTGATAAAACAACACATAAAACCCAGTACACATGTCTTAACAAATATATACAAATGCATATTTCATTGCCTAAGGTATGTACCATCAAGTTTTCAGTATGTACAAGGCATGTCAGATGAATTGCCTCATGTACACCAGGAAGCTTATTCACTCTAAACTATAACTGCAAAAGTGTTTCTGCTCATTCAACTGCACTTCTGTGATTACCCCCTGTAGGAAACTAAGGAAACTATTCCAGACTGGAACATACAGACATTCTACTCTGGTTACATACAACATTAACTGTACATAGGAAAGCATCCTGTTCCTTACCCTTAATAGCATATATATGTTCCATAACAAGACAACATCAACCTTACCAGGAGTAGGACCATGGCCTTGGACAAATCCCGATGGACCTGTAAAAAAGTGTGGGTGAGGTAATTTCAGTACCACTGCATGTTTGCAGCACAATAAGGTAATTCCTGCATATATCTCACATGCACAGTAGCTATGGTATTACTTGATGCATTACAGACATTCTGAGTATGAGTGTGCAACTAAGCTAAATCTCCCCAACAGCACATTGAGCTAACACCCACGTAAAGGTATGTACAGCCTGACAGAATGACTGCTACAGTATTACAATGGTGATCACAGTAAGCTTACCTGCACGCTCCTCTTCTGTGGACACTGTGGAGCCCACCTCCATGATGTATGGTGTGATGGATGCCTGGGAGTTGTCATGTGTCCCTAGTTTCACCAGGAATTCCTCAGTGGAGGTGAGTGGTTGTTCCATTGCAGGGCCTTCACAGGTGATGGCACAATCCCTGGCTACATCAACTGCCCTTTATCGTGCAGCATTCACCATGTCTGTAACATGTGTCAAACCCACTCATATATCATGTCCTGGTGACCAGTCTCATTCACATCTGGGACAAGGTCTGCCCACAGTGCAGCCAACTGTTTACTGTTATGCCCCCCTGGATAGGAGGATGTGATGATGCTACCATAGCGCTTGAAGTATTACTTCATTCTCTGCATCTGAAAAGGGGGCATGCCATCTGCAATACATTAGTCCTGAAACATACCTAAAGGAAAACACATTACAGGATCAAATACATGGATTTCCACTATATACAGATGCAGCAAGAACAAAATGACTGGCACTATCCACTGCTTGCTCACACATGTCATACCCCACAGTTTGACAACATACTATACTATGCCTGTGGATACAACCAAGATAATATCAATAATGAAGTAGATCCCTGTGTGCCATCAGATATTCTGCTGTATGGTCTTACACCTAACACTCTGGTCCACTGTGGTGTGATCTCTAAGGCCAGTCACCCAATAATATGTCACAAGACCAATGCCAGATAAATTGCAGTGTGCTATTCTGACCAATATATTGTGACAGTCCAACACCAGTGTGCTGCAATGACAATGGCAATGCAACAATGATATATTGTATATCCCCTGTATGTGTAAGACAGTAGGGTATCAATGGGATGTAATTACCACAGGTCTAAAACAGAGTTACTTCTGTACTCCCTATTCCCCATACCTCTATCCTCCCATCTGCATCCTGTTACAGTTACATACCTCATGGAGTGCAGTATTCCTCTGTTGAAATGTTCTACTAGTACTGTTTCACAAGGGTGTGCTCAGTGTGAGGAAAGTCTCATACAGAATGTTTGCCCATATCCAGCTGCTTGCATTTTACCATGCTTTTCATTAGCATCTAATTGCCTCTAAACCAATCTGTGACTCTGATATGCTAACTGCAGCCAAAACAGCTGAGTTGCACTATAATTAGCCAATGGCATGCAACCACTGTGCAATATATAAGGCCTTCATGTAGAACAGGGCCCCTTTCTTAGCTGTTGAGATGGACACTACTGGGGAGAAGAGACTACACCATTGCAAAGGGAAGTCTGTAGCAGAAACCTTTATATAGAGCTGTGCGTACCACAGACTGCAGCTATTGCTGCAGGTAATAGACTTAGGCAGTAAGTGTGAACACTTTGGAGGACAACAAGATGTTGGTGTATCTGTGTCAGCTGTGTCAGCCTTTTTGTAGAGGCAAAGCCAGGTTGAGAGTACCCTTTCCACTCCAATTATGGCATGTGTTTAAGGTACGTATGCTAGGCAACTGTGTGAATAACAGAGTACTAGGCAACATATAGAAATTCTATACGGATATATGATGTGTGTCTCTACCTGCAGGCCTGTAACTTCCAGCAGTGAAAAGCAGTTATTTAATTTGCAAGCGTGGATAATGAGTGCATGAGTCATCCATTAGTGCTTTCTTCATAATAATGTAATTGAAATGCAACACAACATTGGATTTGAACCCAGGACTGTGTACAGCAAAATGCATTGTATGCATGGCATTTAACTAGCTACTAGGCCACAGCTACAGCTGGTGTATTTGCAAGATGTGTGCTCACATACAGGCTGTGACATACATTTTTCTACATCCATCAGTATGTACATGGCTTTATATGGATGTATTTCTGCACCAGAGTCCCAGTTGAATATGCATTTTGCCATGAATGCCTTAGCAGGTAACTTTCTTCATGTTTCTGATAAAAGGTCACATTTACCTGCTATCAAAGACCTCAGTTTCATCAATTATCATGTCTTTGGCTGTCTAGTGGTGTACTATTGCAGCACTGCACACAGCTCTGCTGAAACATGCCTAATGACTATAACTGGCAATTACTATGTTTTGTTTGAACCATCTGTTTTAGTTAAAGTTGTGTGGTGTGGCGAGTTAATGCAGTGTGCTGCAGGTGTGATGGGCTTGGGTTCAAAACATGGCAGAGGTGTTTATTTTGTACATGTGTCTTACAATGTTAGAAACACATATAATCATTGTAGCTCTATTTAGCTGAGCTTAGCAAATTTGTGTGATGCGGCTCAGTACTGTACACTTTGACAGATTTGTAGATGAATTGATATTCTCAAACCCCAGAGAGAAGGGTGAGAACAACATAACTGTGTTGTCAAGCCAATTGGACCAAATTACATGTGTCCAGTGGACACATGCAAAATGGAGAGCTGTGTATGGATAGATATTTATTTTGGGACAGGTGCCCATTTTTTTAAGGTGAGAGTGGAATGTTGGGGAAGGGACATAGGTATGTTGAGGAAAGGTAAGTTGGGTAGGTGAGGATACATTTGCAAACAGACAAGACTGCAGACAGGAGCAGTGTGTGACATATGACCCCCTACAGTCCTCCAAGCAAGACTCAAGATGCCTACTCCACCTATCTTGACTTACTCGAATCCATCAAGATTCAACCCTCTACCCTGATCCTAGGTGATTTTAACTACCCAACCATAGAGTGGAAGACCTATTCTAACCCAAGCATGAACACCCAAATATTCCCTGATTTTGTCAATGCCAATGTATTGGATCAGCTGGTCTACACCCTTATGAGAGGTGAAAATATCCTCGATCTGGTACTAACCAACAGGAGTAGCCACTGTAGTACCCCTACAGTGTCATCCTCCTTGGTAAGATCTGACTATAAAGTGATCACATTCAAAGTCACCAACTTGCCTGACATCCACCCTCGTCAGAGTCAAACAAAAAAAACTTGTTCCAAAACTGACTACAGTCTCTTGAGAGCAGGTGTAAGCAACTTCTCAGCAAATGTCCCTTCGGTAGGAACTAGCACTAATGTCCATGTCAACACCAAAAAACTATATGAGCACCTACATAGCTGTATAAACTCCAGCAATACCTGACAGGTCCAAATCATCTTCCTCAAGGAAAAGTAAACCTGTCTGGTGGACAGCAGCAATAAACAAACTCTATAATAAAAGGAAAGAAATGTTGTCCAGGACAAAGGAGCAGGTGCCAAGGCAGAAGCAATCTCTCCTATGTCTGAACATGAAAATAAGGTCACTGTTGAAATCCTCTAAGGCTAACTTTGAGTCCAAATTGACCACATCTACTAAGGACAATCACAAGGCCTTCTTTACATAGGTCTGAAGTCTGAAAGGTGACACCCAAATCTACTCTGAATTGGTGGTCAATAACACCACATACACAAACACCGTAGATATAGCCAACTTGCTGGCAGAGAGGTTCAGTGAAAACTTCACCCCTTGTCCCCTGCCATCAGTAAACTAGGACATCCCTAGTACCTGCCCCTTCCCCTCAATGCCTGAGAACAGATGTTTAATGCCCTCTCAAAGGCAAAAAATACAGTCTCCATGGGACTCAAAAACATCCCTGGCTGTATCCTACATGAACTCAAGCATAAGCTGTCACCTCCATTAGACACCCTTTTCAACCAAAGCCTGAGCACTGGCTTCATCCCAGACCATTGGAGGACTGACCCACTGATCCACTGACCCAGACAATTATAGGTCTATCAGCCTAACTAGCCTGACCTGCAATGCCATGGAATGCATTATCATGGACCTTATAAACAAGGATAGTCGCAATTTCCAAACACTTGATCTCACACAGTTTGGTTTTGTCAAAGGAAGAGCGTGTCTGTTAAACTTGGTCAACTTCTTCAAAACAGTCATAAAAGCCAAGGACAAGGGGATGATCATGCACACTACCTAGTTTTACCTAGCCAAAGCCTTTGACACAATTTCCCACTTAGGTATAATAGATAAACTCTCCCAGCTAGGCATCAAACTGTATGCTACCAGATGGGTAGATAACTGGCTCATTGATAAAACCCACTAAATTAAAATAGGGGAAGTCACCTTTAGTAGTAGACTAGTAGACCTGTAATGAGTAGTTTACCCCAAGGATCGGTCTTAGGGCCTCTACTGTTTGGGATATACTTTTCTGAGGTACAGACCAAAACCAGTGGTCTGTGGCTGACCAAGTTTGCAGATGACTGCAAGCTGGGTGCTCTCTTAAACTCCCCTCGTGATGTGAAAATCCTCCAAGAAGGTCTTACCCAAACAAATGACTAGTGCCAGAAGCATCATGGCCTGAAAATGAATGCCAAGAAATGCATCATTATCTTTTTTGAGGGAAATGGAGTCCCCACTAATTAACACATTAATAACAATCAGTCATGAGGCACTTGGGCACCCAAGTTGACAGCAACTTGACTTTTAACCACCATGTTTCCTCCATTGTATGGAAGGCTTTCTACATGGCCCACCTGAGGGTATGGCATCCAAGAACAAGGAGGTCATAACATCCCTGTACGCCTCCCTTATCAGACTCATTATTGAGTACAATGCCCCCTTTGGCATGTACCTTGCCATGCACATGCAGCAGCTGGAGAAACTACATAGGCTCCTGATAAGGAAAATCCAGGGTCTCAAGCACCTGTCCTATACTGATAGGCTAAAAGCCCTGTCCCTCTACTCAGTCTTATACAGACTGCTCAGAGGTGACCTGCGTCTGTCATACAATGCCATCTAAGTTCCAGCCTGGTCCAGACCCAGCCTTGATAGACTTGCTGCATATTCATAAGTCAAACTCCACCCATGCAACCCACATGCAAGGCCTCAGCCTTGTCTGTGACATTAATAGAACTTGTTGGTGAGATAGATTTCTGTCCCAGAGACTCCTCCATCTATAGAATAGACTTCCTGTCCATGTCAAGCATAGTAACTCTCTAGCCCTCTTTAAGAGGAGCCTGGATGACTGGATATGAAACTGAAAATAAACCCACTGGGATCCCACCTGTGTCTCTGTTGGACAGGGGAAACAGGTGCTGACTTTATGGGAACATGGCCAAAATTCTTGGCTAGGCTTATAAAGGCCTGTGAGCCAATAGCCTAGTATCATCCTATGAACCAATGAACCTTGGATAGGGAGGGTTTTGTGGAAGTCAAGTCCCATGTGCTTCCAGATGGCATCAGTGTGACTCACATCCCCACCCATGGGACTGTTGACACTGCTCCATCACTGCCCCGAGGGTGGCTGTGCTGGCGGCTGGGCACCAGGGTGAGGCTTCCCCACCAGGGTAACCAGCATGCCCTCAATCAGGCACAGGCAGCAGTCATAGCCACTGTGGACTATCCTTCTCACTAAGACTAGCAGCTCTGCATGGGTGACAACACCCCCTCTGCCACCGGCTCCCAGAAGGTGGCTGGGCCCCATCTCCTGAGGTGGTACTACCTGACACCACAGGTAGTACAAGAGAGCAGAGTGGGCACCACTAGTCAGGGTCCCAGACATGCTGGGACTCAGTGCCATGGCCAGTTGAGTCAAGGTAGGGGAATCAGCCAGAACCGGCTTACCTTGACGTGCTGTGGTAAAAGAGGTATAGCAATAATTTATGGTTAGTAATAACCAAACCATTGTTAGTATTAACAGAATTGAACATCATGTTTATTCATCCAAATACATATTAATGTATATTATGTGCAACACAACATTAAGTAACATAGCAGTCAGTATAGCAACAACATGCCAGTACAAAGTAAACCATATAACCGACAATACAGTTAGTTTAACAAATATGTTAATATTGCATTATAATAAACATAACAATAATCAACCACATTTTCCAATATATAGTTTAACAAAATATGTTATTATTAAATCATAATAAAGCATAACAATAATAAATGACATTTCCAAAATATCATTAGTTTTACAAAATATGTTAATATTAAATCATAATAATAATAAATAACAGTGATAAATAAATGAACATAAGGGGTGGAAGAGAGAGAAAAACATTCCATTACTGACATTGCAGATTATAGCCCTGAAAACACTGAAATATATACTCTAGAGGTGTGTAGTGTCAGATTTGAGTACAGTGACTACAATTTTCCTGTAACCAATGTACCACATACATACCTCTCAAGCTGTCAGCATGGATCAGTATGGGCCACGCAATAACAAATGCAGGTACACCACTTCACAGAACAGTTTCACATAATGTGGATATATGTAACTACCCAGGTGTTTTGTAAATGGATTTGGTAATGCATTGCATTCCAGGCAATCATGTATCTGCTAGTCATGTGGCAGACAGACTGGCAGTTCAGTTTTAATTATATTATGAAAAATTGTGACACTTGAGAGGCATGTTTGTGTACAGTAAATAAACTAAACAGCCATCGTGCCTTAGTTGTTAGGCATGGGAGCAGATGCCAGTAGCTGTGACTGCAGGTGAAATCTGCAAATAATGTTATAATTGGCTGCAGCAGCTTAGTACTGATATGCAAAGGATACAGCCACACTGGGATTACTCAGCTTTATTTATGAATCAACAATGCTAATGAACACATTTTTGCTATTGATGTTAATGTTGTGTGAAATCTAAACACTGCTCATAATACGGGCTATGTCACCCATATATTTGTTGTGTTCCTGGTGAGAGAGAAAATGTGAGAATTACATGACTGATACTGAAAATTGAGTGCTATATACCACTGGTTTCAAACCCAGGACTGTGCATGGCAAAATGTACAGCATACAAAGCATTTAACAGACTGAGCTACAGAGTCACTGCTGACTATTGAGTGACTGATACTTGCCTGGAGATCACTTGGAACTATACTATGAATTGAGCTATACAGGGCATTCCTCTGGGATTCTAGCACTATTACAATGTTATACTAGACTACAATGACAGTAGAACACACACATGCATGGAAGACAATCATACTGCATATATGAGAAAAGTTGTGGTTTAGAATAAACAATGCTTGTGATATAAATAGCACCTGCTGCAGAAATAGGCATGTATCCCAGAGACTACCTCATCTATGGAACACACTCCCATCCATGTGAAGCAGAGTTCCTCCCTAACCAAGGGCAAGTTGGACAACTGGATGGGAAACCGGAAATTCCTCCCTGGTTTGGCACCTATGTCTCTAATGCAGACAGGTAACATGTAAATGGTTTATCTTCCAGGCCCATACTTACACTTATCAAGGGTATCAGAACTTGTCAGAGATTTGAGATGCATGGCTAGGCTTAAAACGGCCCTTGTGGTCCTTAGCCTAGTAAACACCTATGTAAGTGATCACATTTTATTGGTATTGGTTTGAAATTGAAGTCCACACACAATATCTGCCCATGGACTGGGCTACCTCACCCATATACCTTTATTACCTGATGTCTGAGGAAGAGAGAGTATTATGTGACCAATATTTGCCTGGAGACAGCCTTGGATAGTACTATGAGTTAAGCAATACAGTTTGCAGGCCATTAGATTTACTGGCTACAGCTATTACAGTGTTATACTTGACTGCAGCAACCTTAGCATAGACAATCAATCCATATAACTATACTGCAGTGGTTTTGAGAACACAATCCTTCTGAACAACATTTTGCTTACTGTTATTGGTATTGTTATTGCTTTATTGAAATACAGTTCTTATTGTTCATTTTTTACACTACAGCTCTAATTGCCCATTTATTGCACTACAGTTCTATATGCCCATTTATTGCACTACAGTTTTTCCTGTGTATACTTTATTGCAGTAAATGCTTTACTCTTTCTTTATTGCACTGCAGTTGGCATATTAAATCTGTACTTACCACGCTCACAGTGCAACCTGGTCAGGCACCTGGCATGGGACTTGACATTGCAAGCCTTCTCAGCTGCAGCTGATGGGAGAGAAGCACACAATTATGCATACCAGTTTTGCAGAGATTCAGCTTGCATTTTGGATAGACAGAGGAAAACATACCTACATACTTGTGGGGCATTCCTATCTTGAGATTCTTGGACTCAGGTGTCCAAGGTTCCCCTATTTCTCCATTTCAGGTTAACAAAATGGTGATGACTCTGCTCACCTGTGTGGGGGATACCAGTAACACTGGTGAGTTCCCTGGCCAAATGGTCCCAGGCCTCCGACTTACACTTGGAGCCCTGGAATCCACCCTGCATCAGCCAAGGTTCATGATTTTTGTCAAGGATCCTGACCATGACCCTGGACTCCTGAATGCCCCACCTCTGCACCTGAAAGCACATATATTCACCAACACTGCCAGCCATGCCAACAGTTAATTGAACTCCAGTGACTGTTACAGAATTCCTGCCTAATGGACTTAATATAGGCTATTTTTCCACCCTTACACGTCATTCAGCAATACTCAAAAAAGTGCCATGTCCCTTAGCAGCATGCAAACCAGCTAAGCAAAGTCAAGCAGTGTGAAAACTCACAGAAACATGGTTTTAGCAAGGCTTAGCACTGCACAAACATTGGTAGCCGTTACCATGTTTATGCACTGCTAAGCATGAATGAGCAGCGCTTAGCAGAATGCAGCAGTGCCAAAATTCATAGTAGTTTCATAAAATTTAAAGAAAATATTACATTAATTTACAGTCATATTCTGCAAGTTATGGACTCGAATGCAGGACCTACTACACATAAGACTGTAACGCTATACATGTAGTTATGTGGATGTTATAAAAACTAGTATACCTTCACATATACTACTAGGCTACCTCTTAGTGTTGCTTAGCACTGCACTGCACCATGCAAAAATGCTTAAAAACAACTATAAATAAATAATTAATTACATCCGGTTTCTATTTTTAGATGTCTGGCAGGTGTCGGCCATGTATGTATGAGCTCTGCTTGGCTCTGCTGTGCTCTGCCCTGTGATGCATAAATGTAAATAAAAAAAATTAAAAAAAAATTAAAAATATAATTATGGCAATTAATTACATCTGATTTCTACATTTAGATGTCTGTCAGGTGCCAACTGTCTATATGTGAGCACAGCTTGGCATTGCTGCACTGTGTGACACACAAACAGGCAGGTAAAAAAAAACTAATTATGAAAAACATAACTTATAAAAATAACATATTATACTGTTGACACGCTTCACAACATTACAGCAGTGGCGGGGAGCATTACAGGGAGCCTCACACTCATTTGCAGCCACGGGTAGCTGCTACACCTTTACCTACACTGATTCAGTATCCATATTCCTCAGCTCTCCCTTGGCAGTGTGCCATCATTAATATACATGGCGCACTGCTGAGGGGGAACCGTAGTCATATATATGGATACATTCCTTGTAGGCTCTACACTGTGCCTACATGAATTTTATTAAATCTGACTGCATATCTGTTAAGAAATTTGAAAAAAAATGCAATCTACCTTACTTTAGAGTGAAGCAGCTATATGGAGAGGAGTACACTTGTGTCATAGGGTAGAGAAGTGATTTTAAATTTGGTTAAGTGTTAAAACTGCAATTACTGCCAGTATTTGTTTACTGACAGCAATGAAATAATGGTTGGAAGAACAACAGTACAGGTCCCAGGAAGATTTACATGCAAGTCTAAAAATGTTATTTATTTATAATTATGTTTAGACTGTAGTTCATTTTATGTAGGAAGAACAAAAAGGGAACTATACAAAAGAATCTGTGAGCACAATTATGCTATTAGTAAGGGTGACACAAAAAATGCTATGAGTAAACATTATGCTGAGAATAAATGCAAAATTAATTTCAAATGTATAGTGTTAGATACAGTGCACCCTAATGTTAAGATTATTAATATAGAGGAAGAATTAGGATGGTTGGAATATTGTTGGCAGGTTAGATTAAATGCTTGTTTCCCTCCAGAACTTAACAATAGGGAAGAATTTAAAATGTACTTGAAAAGGAAGGGGTTGAAACACTAGTAAAGTTTTATTTGACACAGCTTCATATTTTATGGAACTGTGCTTTTAAATGCTAACTGATGCTTTTTAATTGATGACTTTTGTACCATTTAAAGTCTGTGTTTTTATGGCCACAGCCATTAGTCTGAAGAAGTCTCTATTACAGGAGACAAAAGCACTTACTACTGGCTTGGAGTGTGTTTCCTTGTTGATTTGGATTAAATCTGAACTTTTATTTCTTCTTGCTGACACTGTGTTTCATTTTTTCTGTTCATTTTTGCTGTTTTTCAAAGTTAATTGCGTGTTGCTGAGTGAGGAACATATTATACTGTTGACACGCTTCACAACATTACAGCAGTGGCAGGGAGCATTACAGGGAGCCTCAAACTCATCTGCAGCCACGGGTAGCTGCTACACTTTTACCTACACTGATTCAGTATCCACATTCCTCAGCTCTCCCTTGGCAGTGTGCCATCATTAATATACATGGCGCACTGCTGAGGGGGAACCATAGTCATATACATGGATACATTCCTTGTAGGCTCTATACTGTGCCTACATGAAGTTTATTAAATCTGAGTGCATATCTGTTAAGAAATTTGAAAAGAAAATGCAATCTACCTTACTTTAGAGTGAAGCAGCTCAATGGAGAGGAGTGTGTTATAGGGTAGAGAAGTGATTTTAAATTTGGAGCCAGAAAGGCAGAAGTTGTTGAAGAACAACTGAGTTGAGTTCATTGTAATGTTGTTTCAGACAACTACCGGTGTATGTTGAGCTTCACACAATAAGCTGCTTTATTCTTTTTTAAATATTTAAAATAAAAAATGTAAAACTAGTTTTAAAAATCTGTATCCAACTCAGGCATATGAAGTAAGCTATGCAGTTATAAAGGATTTGAAATGCTCTAAATTATCCTAAAGCCAGTTTGATGAACAGAAGAGGTTTGTTGACCAATTACCTAAATAAAAATAACAGAGCATACAGCAAATATGATTCATCTCTAAGAGATGCCTTGCTGATGGAAACTTGGTAAATAAGAAAACTCTCAGATAACTCAGTAACACACATGTTTATGGAAAAAATGATTAACTTCAAATCAAAGAGAAAAACAAAAAGGAAGTTGAAATGCAACATTAATTGCTGTGAAACATCAAATGTGTAACATTTGTTTCTGAAGAAACTGCTACACAAAGATTCAACTAAATTTGTTCCTGGAACAACTTGCTGCTTGAATATTGAAATAAATCTAAACTATTCCCTGATTTAAATTAATTTCTTGAGATCTGTTAAAGTGGGCAGATGGAAATGGCTTCACAGAACTCATATGTCAACAGTGTACAGTTTGTATCCTAAGTCTAAAAATGGTATGTGAGAAGGTAATGGCATTGTCTGTTTCTCATTCACAGTGTGGTTAACCAATCAAAGTAAACCCACTCCCCTTCTGAAATCTACATATTCATTCTCTAGCATGGTCACAATTTAAAAGGAAACAAAAAAGGTAGTTTAAATATAGTATTGGATACAATCCAAAGAAAGAAAAAAGTAAGCAGATAATGTGGAACTGAAATTTCATTCATAGAATATTGTAATCTGAGGAAACAAATTTGTATTTACTTTTCAATTTATTTACCGGGTATGTGACCTGTCAGCTGACTGATTTCAGCCAAGATCCTGGCTCATAGAAGAGGAAATAATATAGAATGTAATATGCTGAGCACAAACTATATCTGTAGCAACAGAATGGATGCAGAAATGCAAATTCAAGGTGCAGTTATATGCAGGTAAATGAAATACAGGCATAAAAGTGCAAAATAACATTAACAATTAAATAAATAGTTTTGCAGAGATACAAGAATGTGTAATAATAAATGTGCAAAGCAATATAAAGCTTTAAATAATATTTTCTTATTTATAATTACATTGTTACAATACTTCTTTTAGTAAGGAGGAATGAAGTTATTTGAAAGTGATGAGCTCTGTAGAGGCCAGTTAGTGTCAAGAAAACACCTGCAGCATGTTCCTTCTACAAGCACTCCTTAACTGCGAAATGTTCTGATGGCGGGATGGACTTTTTTCTATTTTTACAACTTCATTTTTTATGACTCAAATAAATGTGATGTGGGAAAATTATTTATTATACTACCTGTATGTATGACACTTGATGGTTGTCCTTTAAGGATAACATCAATGGTTTATGTCTGAGGTAGAGAATCAGTGGGTATAGAAGAAATACAGAAATTCTTTTTTCTTGCATATCATTTTATTTTTTACTGGAGTATATCATTGGGAAATAATACATTTGGTTTATATGAATATATGCACAGAGATAAGAGAAAGAAAAAATATCATTTGAAAAGAATACTCTAAATAGTTGTATTTATTTAGTGCATATTTTTGTAAGTCACAATAGCTATGTGACCCAAGCAATGGTGTAAAAATGTCATTGAGCTACTTCGATGTACATAATTGTGTATTTTTGGTTTTTCCTTTTTTTCAGGATAACTTAAATGCAATGACAAATTTTCTGCTATGTTTTTTCTATGGCTCTTGCTTTTATTCTGTCAATAAATTAGTAATGTCTTGATGGCATTTTATTAGTATCCCTTAATGAAGTATAAACATTTATTTTTTAAACAACTTTTTATTTGATTTTGTAAACACTAATTTATGTACAGATATCAAGCAAATGAACAAATAAAACAGAATGAACTATTATTTATATATAATCATCCATAATAAAATCACACATGTATTATATAATACCATTAATATTTATCCATTAAAGTTTGTAACTTTTCCCAAGCTAAACTTTTATGAGTCATATGAGATGTCCTTGTAAGTATAGTTTGCATTACACACTTAGTTATACTTATGAAATTGCTAAATAAGAGATCATGTTCACTCTTCCAGTGCATTGTGATTACTTTTCTAGCAATGGCTAAGAAAGACCAAAGGAACGTTATTTGAAATTTTGGGATGACCTTTGGGATTGGTATATTAAATAACAATAAGAAATCTGTAATATAACAATTATCTGTCCATAGTGCCTTAGCAAAATCTTTGAAATCATTCCAAAATTGTAGTACAGCTCTGCATTCTACAAGCATGTATATCCAGTTAGCATCTAATACTTCTCCACATCTCCAACATTTTATTTCTTTGCTTTTACAAATAAGAGCAATTTTGTGAGGTGTAAGAAAACTTTTATTTAAAAATTTCCAAGTGAACAATTTCCAATGAAAAGAAGATGTGGTGTTGTTAGATTTTAATTCCAATTGTTTATTATCTATTGAAAAGGATTCCTTATTAATCTTTGTAGAGTAGTCCCAAAACGTTGAATCAAATGGCAAAAACTCCTCTCTTAAAATTCTATATATAGGGGATATAAATGATTTACATTTATTTTCCATTGCATTGATGCCCATAAAAAATGCATCATCTTTGGTATAGGATGCATTTCTATATTAAATAACATTCTTAGCTTGTTGCCAATAAATTGTCTTAAAGCTTGTAGAGATAGCTAATTATTTTGATTAACATTATATCTGGCTAATAAATTATTAACTGCCTGTAACTTACTGGAGTCTAAAAATAATGCCAATGTATTAGTTTGTTCTCTTTAAAATGTAGCATTCTTTTCTGGTTAAAGGATTCTAAACAATCTTTTTAAATAAAAGACCACAGTAAAGAACTTCTCAAAAGCCGACTTCACACTTCTAAAGACTAGTGTGGTCTCCTTTCAGGCCCCGAGCCGGAAAACAATACTCAAGCCGCTGAATCACTTACAAATGCCTTCTACCAGCACCTGCAGGACTGCATGGATAAGGCAATCCCAAGCAAAACAAAGACTCTTTGTACCAAAGGCAAGCGTCCAGTCTGGTGGACCCCAGCCATAAACAAACTCTACAACAAAAGGAGGAAGCTACAAGATAGAGCAAAATCCTTAAAAGGTAAGACAACCTTGATCACTATAAGTAAAAAACTAAGAGCTCTCATAAAATCATCCAAAGCAAATTTCGAGAGAAAAATAGCTAAAGACTCAAAAGACAATCATAAGGCCTTCTTTAGCTATGTTAGAAACCTAGGAGGAAACTCCCAGATATGCTCAGAACTAGTTCAAAATGATGTGAAGATTACTGATCCTACAGACATTGCCAACATACTGGCTGACAGGTTCAGTGCAAACTCCCCCTCCCCAAAGGAGAGAGATATCTATACCAAACGAGTGCAGCCCCCAAACATCTCCAGCGCCCAAGTGAGAACTGCTCTCTCCAAAGCAAAAACACAGCATCCATGGGACCTGATGGTGTCCCGGCTGTGTGCTCCACGAACTCAATGAGGAATTAAACCCACAGCTAGGACAGCTGTTTAATCAAAGTCTTACCTCTGGATACGTACCCAGGGTGGCGGACTGCAACTGTGGTCCCACTTCACAAAGGCGGTGCCTCCACAGACCCTGGAAATTACCGGCCCATTAGCTTGACAAGCCTTATCTGCAAAGCCATGGAGAGGATCATAATGGACCTCATAAATAAAGACATAGGAATTTGCAGACTTTGGATCCGACCCAGTTTGGCTTTGTCAAAGGCAGATCATGCCTCTTAAACTTGGTTGACTTTTCGAAACAGTCACCAAAGCCATTGATGAGGGAAAGGCAGTCCATACAGCCTACCTCGATCTGGCTAAGGCCTTGATACAATACCCCACTCGGGTATCATTGAAAAACTCATCAGCTTAAATATTAACCCATACATCACAAGATGGGTTGCAAACTGGCTGAGTGACAGAACCCACAGGGTCAGAGTTGCTGGCGCCATGTCAGACTCAAAGCCTGTCACAAGTGGTGTCCCACAGGGCTCAGTCCTGGGCCCACTCTTGTTTGGCATCTACTTTTCCAAAGTACAAGCAAACACAGGAGGGTTATGGCTGACAAAGTTTGCAGATGACTGCAAACTGGGCGCCATAGTAGAAAACACATCTGACACAGATATCCTTCAGAAGGGTCTCACAGAAGCGGATAACTGGTGCCAGAGCCACGGCCTAAAGTTAAATGCCAAAAAAATGCATAGTCATACCCTTCGGGAAAAACAAGGTTACCCCTAGCTACCAAATAGGTGGCAATCCACTGAGCACAGAAGAAGTTATCAGGGACCTGGGGACCCAGGTTGATAGTAGTCTGTCATTCGACACCCATGTAGCTAAAGTAGTTAGGAAGACCTTCTACATTGCCCACCTTATCATGAAGGGATTCTCATCTAGATCAAGGGAGGTCATAGTCTCCCTTTACTCATCACTCATCAGACCAATGATTGAGTACAATGCCCCATTCGGAATGTATCTGACCCGACACTTGCAGCAGCTGGAGAGGCCACAAAGTTCCTCACCAAAAGGATAAAGGGTCTCAAAATCTGTCCTATGCTGCCCGACTGAAAGAACTCCAGCTCTATTCAGTCGCACATTGCTCAGAGGTGACCTTTGCATAACATACAAGGCCATGTGAAAGCCTGATTCGATGAATATGCTTGACCGCAAAAATCTAGATCCATCAGAGCCACAAGGGCGGGAGACTTAAACCTCGACACGGCTATTAATAGGACGTGCTGGAAGGATAGATTCATCACCCAAAGACTCCCTATGCTGTGGAACAAAATCCCGGTACATGTGAGGCAGAGCACCTCGCTGGCCTTGTTCAAGAGAAATCTTGACCAATGGATGGGCGATCGCAGATATACCCCAGGGATTACCTCAGTGTCACTGCTCGACAGAGGCACAGCAAAATAATGGGTATAGTTCCCCATACTAAAGGGGTGGCGTAAGCCACAAAACGATGGGCTAGGCTTGTAAATGCCCTCGGGCAGATAGCCTAGTATGAACCTATGAACCTATGAAGCTATGTAGCAACAGAATGGATGTAGAAATGCAAATTCAAGGTGCAGTTATATGCAGGTAAATGAAATACAGGCATAAAAGTGCAAAATAACATTAACAATTAAAGAAATAGTTTTACAGAGATACAAGAATGTGTAATAATAAATGTGCAAAGAAATATAAAGCTTTAAATAATATTTTCTTATTTATAATTACATTGTTAAAATACTTCTTTTAGTAAGGAGGAATGAAGTTATTTGAAAGTGATGCACTCTGTAGAGGCTAGTTAGTGTCCAGAAAACACCTGCAGCATGTTCCTTCTACAAGCACTCCTTAACTGCGAAATGTTCTGATGGCGGGATGGACTTTTTTCTATTTTTACAACTTCATTTTTTATGACTCAAATAAATGTGATGTGGGAAAATGATTTATTATACTACCTGTATGTATGACACGTGATGGTTGTCCTTTAAGGATAACATCAATGGTTAATGTCTGAGGTAGAGAATTAGTGGGTATAGAAGAAATACAGAAATTCTTTTTTCTTGCATATCATTTTTTAATGGAGTATATCATTGGGAAATGATACATTTGGTTTATATGAATATATGCACAGAGATAAGAGAAAGAGAAATGATCATTTGAAAAGGCTTGCATCTGTCACCCCTAGGCTTCCAGATATTGGCAAAGGCTCTTGCCACCCCCATAGTGCCTTTTTTAGGCAAGGCTCAAATTCTAAACCTACCACCCTAGAACACAAAAAAGGAAAAAAACTAAGGGTAATGCTGCTCAATGCCAGAAGTCTCAATCTCAAGATACACACTCAGGCCCTTCTCAGTATGGAGAACATCGATGTCTGTGCTGTGACAGAAACCTGGTTCAAGGCTCCTGAGAGCACCCCAGCACTATCAGGTTTCACCTCATATCATGCGTTCCGGCCCCAAAATCCAGACAACACCAAGAAAGGAGGGTGTCCATATTCATAAAGGACACCCACACCTCAAGGTTGGTGGCAACGCGATGCATCGGAGACCATCCAGGTGCAATTAACCATAGGCAAGACTGCTCTGCAATTTGTAGCATGTTACAGGCCACCCTCTCAAACTCAGGAACCTCACATGGCCTTCCTGAAAACATTGGAGGGATAAATGTATCTCCAAACACCATCATACTAGGTGACTTCAACTACCCTAATATAGACTGGGAACACTACTCAAGCCCAAACACTCTAGCCCAAAGGTTCCTGGAGTTCATAAACTCAAATGCCATGGAACAACTAGTCACCATCCCCACAAGAGGAGAAAACATACTTGATCTCATCATCACGAACATGGGATCACAATGTTCAACACGAAGTATACCCCTCACTGGTGAGATCAGATCATAAACTAATCTCGCTGGAGGTCCTCATCCGCCCCACCTGAAATAAAAAGACCACAGTGAAAAACTTCTCAAAAGCCGACTTCACACTTCTAAAACTAGTGTGATCTCATTTAAGGCCCCTGAGCCAGTGGTAAACATTGCTCAAACCGCTGAATCACTTACAAATGCCTTCTACCAGCACCTACAGGACTGCATGGATCAGGCAATCCCAAACAAAACTAAGACTCTTTGTACCAAAGGCAAGCGTCAGTCTGGTGGACCCCAGCCATAAACAAGCTCTACAACAAAAGGAGGAAGCTACTACAAGATAGAGCAAAATCCTTGAAAGGTAAGACACCTTTGATCATTATAAGTAAAATACTAAGAGCTCTCATAAAATCATCCAAGGCAAATTTTGAGAGAAAAATCGCCAAGGACTCAAAAGACAATCATAAGGCCTTCTTTAGCTATGTTAGAAAGCTAGGAGGAAACTCCCAGATATGCTCAGAATTAGTTCAAAATGATGTGAATATTACTGAACCTACACACATTGCCAACATACTGGCTGACAGGTTCAGTGCAAACTCCCCCTCCCCAAAGGAGATATCTATACCAGAGGATTGTAGCCCCCAAACATCTCCAGCCCAGGTGAGAACTGCTCTCTCAAGGCAAAAACACAGCATCCATGGGACGGATGGTGTCCCCGGCTGTGTGCTCCACGAACTCAATGAGGAATTAAACCCACAGTTAGAACAGCTGTTTAATCTTAGCCTCACCTCAGGATAAGGAGTGGCGCAGCGACTGTGGTCCCACTCCACAAGGCGGTGCCTCCACCGACCCTGGAAATTACCGTCCCATTAGCTTGACAAGCCTTATCTGCAAAGCCATGGAGAGGATCATAATGGAACTCATAAATAAAGACATAGGGAACTTGCAGACTTTGGATCCAACCCAGTTTGGCTTTGTCAAAGGCAGATCATGCCTTTTAAACTTGGTTGACTTTTTTGAGACAGTCACCAAGGCCATTGATGAGGGAAAGGCAGTCCATACAGCCTACCTCGACCTGGCAAAGGCCTTCGACACAATACCCCACTCGGGTATCATCGAAAAACCCATCAGCTTGAATGTAAACCCATACATCACAAGATGGGTTGCAAACTGGCTAAGTGACAGAACCCACAGGGTCAGAGTTGCTGGAGCCATGTCAGACTCAAAGCCTGTCACAAGTGGTGTCCCACAGGGCTCAGTCCTGGGTCCACTCTTGTTCGGCATCTACTTTTCTGAAGTACAAGCAAACACAGGAGGGTTATGGCTGACAAAGTTTGCAGATGACTGCAAACTGAAGCCATAGTCAACACATCTGACACAGATATCCTTCAGAAGGGCCTCACAGAAATGGATAACTGGTGCCAGAGCCATGGCCTAAAGTTAAGCGCCAAGAAATGCATAGTCATACCCTTCGGGAAAAACAAGGTTACCCTAGCTACCATATAGGTGGCAATCCACTGAGCACAGAAGAAGTCATCAGGGATCTGGGGACCCAGGTTGACAGTAGCCTTTCGTTTGACACTCATGTTGCTAAAGTAGTTAGGAAAACCTTCTGCATTGCCCACCTGATCATGAAGGGATTCACATCTAGATCAAGGGAGGTCATCGTCCCCCTGTACTCACCACTCATTAGACCTATGATTGAGTACAATGCCCCATTCGGAATGTATCTGACCCGACACCTGCAGCAGCTGGAAAGGCCCCAAATGTTCCTCACCAAAAGGATAAAGGGTCTCAAAAATATGTCTTATGCTGCCTGACTGAAAGAACTCCAGCTCTATTCAGTCTCATACCGCTTGCTCAGAGGTGACCTGTGCCTGACATATAAGGCCATGTCAAACCCAGATTTGATGAATATGCTTCACCTCAAAAATCTAGATCCCTCAGAACCACAAGGCGGAGACTTAAACCTTGACACGGTTATTAATAGAGCGTGCTGGAGGGACAGATTCATCACCCAGAGACTCCCTATGCTGTGGAACAAAATCCCGGTACATGTGAGGCAGAGCACCTCACTGGCCTTGTTCAAGAGGAATCTTGACCAATGGATGGGAGATCGCAGATATACCCCAGGGATTACTTCAGTGTCACTGCTTGACAGAGGCACAGCAAAATAATAGGCATAGTTTTATTCAAACTAAAGGGGTGGCGAAAGCCACATAACTATGGGCTAGGCTTATAAATGCCCTTGGGCAGATAGCCTAGTATGAACCTATGAACCTATGAACCTAAGAATACTCTAAATAGTTGAATTTATTTAGTGCATATTTTTGTAAGTCACAATAGCTATGTGACCCAAGCAATGGTGTAAAAATGTCATAGAGCTACTTCGATGTACATAATTGTGTATTTTTGGTTTTTCCTTTTTTTCAGGATAACTTAAATGCAATGACAAATTTTCTGCTATGTTTTTTCTATGGCTCTTGCTTTTATTCTGTCAATAAATTAGTAATGTCTTGATGGCATTTTATTAGTATCCCTTAATGAAGTATAAACATTTATTTTTTAAACAACTTTTTATTTGATTTAGTAAACACTAATTTATGTCCAGATATCAAGCAAATGAACAAATAAAACAGAATGAACTATTATTTATATATAATCATCCATAATAAAATCACACATGTATTATATAATACCATTAATATTTATCCATTAAAGTTTGTAACTTTTCCCAAGCTAAACTTTTATGAGTCATATGAGATGTCCTTGTAAGCATAGTTTGCATTACACACTTAGTTATACTTATGAAATTGCTAAATAAGAGATCATGTTCACTCTTCCAGTGCATTGTGATTACTTTTCTAGCAATGGCTAAGAAAGACCAAAGGAACGTTATTTGAAATTTTGGGATGACCTTTGGGATTGGTATATTAAATAACAATAAGAAATATGTAATATGACAATTATCTGTCCATAGTGCCTTAGCAAAATCTTTGAAATCATTCCAAAATTGTAGTACAGCTCTGCATTCTACAAGCATGTATATCCAGTTAGCATCTAATACTTCTCCACATCTCCAACGTTTTATTTCTTTGCTTTTACAAATAAGAGCAATTTTGTGAGGTGTAAGAAAATTTCTATTTTAAAATTTCCAAGTGAACAATTTCCAATGAAAAGAAGATGTGGTGTTGTTAGATTTTAATTCCAATTGTTTATTATCTATTGAAAAGGATTCCTTATTAATCTTTGTAGAGTAGTCCCAAAACGTTGAATCAAATGGCAAAAACTCCTATCTTAAAATTCTATATATAGGGGATATAAATGATTTACATTTATTTTCCATTGAATTGATGCCCATAAAAAAATGCATCATCTTTGGTATAGGATGCATTTCTATATTAAATAACATTCTTAGCTTGTTGCCAATAAATTGTCTTAAAGCTTGTAGAGATAGCTAATTATTTTGATTAACATTATATCTGGCTAATAAATTATTAACTGCCTGTAACTTACTGGAGTCTAAAAATAATGCCAATGTATTAGTTTGTTCTCTTTAAAATGTAGCATTCTTTTCTGGTTAAAGGATTCTAAACAATCTGGAGTGTAGGCAATAGGAAATATTAGGAAAAAAAGATTCTTAATCATATTGTTACTATCTATTACATTTTTGAAGGTAATAAAATATGATTAATACACCAGGTAAAATGTTGAAATTTATTATTATTTAAGAAGAAATATTATAGAACCCAATATATTTTATTAACACCCAAGGAAGAGCATATTAGTGTATCATAGCTACTATTAGAAATTCATGTATAGTTTTCCAACTTGAAGTATAGGCGGTATTTAGAAAACACTATTAATAACTATTAATAACAATGGATTTTGCATACAATTCAAGATTAGTAAACCCAATTTCATTGTCATCCCAACTTCTTTCATGCCATTTGTAAGCTATTCGTGGTCTTTGAGGATGACATAGAAACTTAAGTAAAATTGTACTCATTTGATTAAGAAGTTTTTTAGAGGGAATTAGAACTAAGGAACTAAGGATTGCACATAGAATAACTTTTTTGGTAAAATAATCAATTTTATCAATGTAAGTCTATCCTCCATGGTGAAAAACATTTTGTTCCAATTATTAATTAGTTTAGTAACAGCATTTCTTAAATTTATATAGTTTTCCTGCATATTAACCTTCCAAGTAGATTTTATAGTAATTCCTAGATATTTAGTGTTTTATTCTCCCAATTAAAATTATGTTGTTCTAAATATGTATTCACTTTCTTATTACTTAATAGTGCTTCAGATTTCTTTTTATTAAAGCTTAGACCAGAAATTTTCTCAAAAAGGTTACTTGATTTGATAATGTAATGTAACTAATTATCTTTGTCTTCACTAGTTAAAATAATATAATCTGCAAATAGTTGGATTTTTGAACAGTGACCATTCTTTAACATGAAGTCTTTTATATTAATATAATTTCTTATGAGGTTAGCAAAAGGTTCAAGAGACAAGGCAAACAGTAAAGGCGATAATGGATAGCCTTGCTTTGTTCCTTTTGAAATTCAAATAGATGTTGATAAATATGCCCCAATTTTAATATTTGAAAACAAATTATTATATAGTTTCATTAGTAAATCAATAGTGTCTTTGGAAAAATTGTATCCATTGAAATATCAAGACTCATAATGGAAAGTTGCTTCTTAGTTTTATTAGTGATGTCAATTAATGTTAATATTTTAATAATGTTATCTTGAACCCTCCTATTTAAAATAAAGCCTGTTTGAGCATAATCCACTAAATCAGGCATTATAGTATTTCATTTTTTTAGCCAGTATAGACATAAATATTTTAAAGTCAATGTTTAACAAAGAGATAGGGTGGTAGGAAGAGCACAACAGAGGGCCTTTACCTTGTTTTAGAATGGGAGCAATTAAGGAATATTCCAAGAGGGAAGTATGCTTAATTCATTTTTAGTCTCACAAAATACATTTAGAAGAATTCTTGATGTAGTGTCTGGAAGAATTTTATATATTTCTAGGATTAGTCCATCTAGACCTGTGGCTTTATTATTTTTTCAATTTTTGATTTGATCTTTCAGTTTGAAAAGTGTTACTGGTCTATCTAGTATTTTTGCATGCTGTATTGATATTTTATTCTTGATATTACTTTGAAGGAATGCATTAGTTATAGAATCATTTTCAGTAGCGGGGTTTTTATCATTAACTGATTTATAATGGGTTCTGATGGCTTTTAATATGCTTTTTAAATCTGTTACTTTTTGTGGCCTTGTTAATTACAATTTTGCTTTCATTTATATGGTTTAGGTTATTTATTTGTTTTGACCTGACTGCTAACTTAGGTAAGTGTTTAGGACTAACCGAGTACAATTGCAGCTTAAGCCTTTTGAAGTTGATTGAAACATTATGATTTAATATTTCTAAATATTTTTGAGTTAATGTTATTAATTTGGGATGCAATATCTTATCTTTAGGTTTTAAGTTTGATTTTAAGTTATCTATTTTAATTTGTAATTCTAATAGTTCCCTATCCCACTCTTTCTGTTTTTCAATAAACCAATTTTTAATCCTACCATAGAGGTATACCTTTAATGAATCTGAGAGTATAATGTCTGATACCTCACCATTATTATTAAAATCCAGAAATGTGCTTATCTCATTCAGGATCCCAATATTTACAACTTTTAATTTTTACTATATAAGCTGGAATTCTTTGAAAATAAATTAATTCATTGTCACTTGTGGTATGGTTAAAAGTTATGGCATTATGGTCTGAAAGTAGACATGATATTGTTATAACTTCTTGTACTTTAGAGTAGGCATAATTAGAAATGAAAACCTTATCGATGTTTGTTTGGATTCCCAATCTAAAGGAATAATACGTATAATCTAAAGAGTTTGCTAATTTTAGATTATATGTATATATGTATATATATATATATATATATATATATATATATATATATATATATATATATATATATTAAATTTAATGTATTAATAAAATGTCACTTTCTTGATCATGCAGTATGTCTAGGTTTATTACTTCTAGACATATCTCTATCAGATAGTTTGTCTTTCGGCTTTTTCCCGGTAAGGGGTCGCCACAGCGGAACTCCAGTCTGCTAATGATTGGCAGTAGATTTTTACAAAATGCCAATGTGCAAGCTCGACACACAACCTTCAACGAAGGCACGCCCATTTATGCACACATGTGTCTTTCGAAATGCTACCCGACCGCAGGGGGGACATGCAGACTCCACACAGAAGGCACTCCCAAGCCAAGCCGAGAATCAAACGGGAGAACCTCTTGCTGTGAGGTAACAACGCTACTGCTGTACCATTGCAGAATCTGTATCTCTATCAGATAGTAAACAATTAAAATCTCCAGCCAAAATAACCTCAACATTTGCATGTAGAACCATGGAGTCTAAGTATTTTTCAACAAATCTACAGTAGCTCCTAAATCAGGTATCCAGTAAGTGTTGATTAGTGCTTAGCATTTTTTGCTGATTCCTAATACAACCAAACCCATCATTCCATGTTTACCAGAGTATGTGTTTACACTTTTGGGCATGGTAAGCACATTTTCCTTCTCAAATTTTTTTTTTCAAATACATTTGAATGAATTCCATAGAATTTATACATAGCATTTTAAATAACTATGTGCACTATTTACATTAGCCTGACACTATAAAATAGCTTAATGTATACAGTTACTTTATAAGTATGTCCATTCCATTATCAGAGTGTCTGATCAATTATTGTATAGTGTCAATCAGCAATAAGACTTTTCCCCAAGGGTTGTTGATAAATGGTTTTGAATAAATTCTTAGTTCTTTAATTTTAATTTCTAATAATGCTGTGGTCGTCAGTAGGTGTAGATGTCTTCCAAAGCTGGTATTGTGTTTGTATTCCATCTTCTTGTTATACACTTCCTTGAAATTGCAAGTATAGTCCATACTAGATACATGTTTGATCTATTCAAATGAGGACCTTCATTCACATTTAATAATACAAGAACTTTCATTCAATAAAATGATTCATTAAATAAAGCTTGTAGAAAGTTATTAATACCATTCCAAAATGGCTTAATTTTAACACAATCAATGAAATATCATTTTAATCTGCATTGTGTACTTGCTCACATCTCCAACATATTCTTTTTTATATAAGAACTAATTTTACTGGTTGTATCTGGGGTTAAGAATGCTCTGTGCAAGCATTTCCAATTAAAAGCTTTCCAGTATTGTGTAAAGGATGTATATTTTATCAGTAATAAGATATTTGTTTTAATATCTTCAGTTAACTGTATTGAATGCCCTTTTGTTATATATTTCCAATATGAGGTTTCGGGTGTTGTTTTATAGTTTATCAATATTTTGTAAAATTTTGAAATACTGTTTCCCATGTCAAAGTCATTATCGATGACTTCATATATGTAGTTCATAAATTTAGGTATCTCTTTAAATTAAGAATTGTTAATTATTCTACTTAAATCTTGCAAATATAACAGAATACTCTGTAAAGTTAGCCAGTCCTGTTGTGGAATTTTGTATGTTGTTTTTATTATTTGCATATCTAAAACTTTTAGTTCTTTAATACATTGGCACCAACAAAGAAATCCTTTCTTCCCCAAGAATTAATAATTTCTCTATATATTTTATGAGGAAAGTTTTTTGTGACTATAAATGGCATTAAAAGATCAAACCAGATTTTTAAGTCCATATTTGCATTAATAATTTTCCTAAATGAGTCAATGTAATAATTAATCATATGAATTTTAATGTGTTTAGTTATGTTTTATTGCACACTAATACATAATATGTGGGTTGGCAAATTGTTTTTATCGATTTGAATTTTTTTTTTTTTTGTAAATCAAATTCATTTATTGATATTGCAGTTATTAATTCTTTCCAATCTGCAGAGTAATTTGGACGTATCCAGGCTGAGATTGTTTTAGATATTGATGCTTTTATATATGTTTCTATATCAAGAAAGTTTAATCCTCCCTGTTTTCATGGTCTGATATGATGTATTAAAGCTATTCTTTTTCTTTTGGGAAACCATAAAACTTTTATTGGGTATGAATTTATTTCTTTAAGTATATTCCTTTCTGGTAACAGTTGTATTGCCAAGGCTATATTTTGTTCTATTTTTCCACAGAGATTTTAATTGTATTGATGATATTACTGTAGTTTTTTGAGATTAATTCATTATTATCCTTGCATACTCAATTCCTAGATATTTTAAGGTAGATTTGTATTTCCCTATGTTGAGATCCCCCTTAGACTGAAGTTCTTTTTTATTTAAAAATACAATGTTTTATTTATTGAAATGGAGTCCTGAAGTCATGTGAAATTTATCAATTGATATATCTATTTCTTCTGTCTCTTTTTATTAGATAATATTAGTAGTATTTCATCAGCAATTAGAATTACTTTAGAATTTTATTGTTCATAAACATCTATTCCTTTGATATTTATATTGTTACAAAGTGAATCTGCCAATATTTCATTAGCCAGAGCAAATAGAATCGGTGACATAGGACATCCTTGTTTAGTGCCTTTTGTTATATGTATAGATTCAGAGATAAAAGGACCTAAGTTGACATACTCTAAATTATTTCTATGTGTGTATATATATATATATATATATATATATATATATATATATATATATATATATATATATATATATATATATATATATATACATATATATATATACATATATATATATATATATATATATATATACATATATATATATATATATATATATATATATTATTTTTTTTCTTTAGGAGATGAACAAAGGAGGTAGGAAATTCAAATAACATTAGGATTTTGAATAAATAGGCCCAATTTAGGGAATCAAAAGCTTTCTCTATATCTAAGCCAATTATGAGTGTTTCTTTGTTTTGTTTATTAACATAATCTAGAGAAATTATCCTTTTAATATTGTCATCTGTGTGTCTATGATATATAAATTCAGTTTGATCATTATTTATTGTTATGGATAGTGGTATTTTCATTCTGTTAGTTAATATTGTCATAAATATCTTATTGTCATTATGTAATCATAATATAGGTCTATATGAGGTACAGAGGTTTGGAGATTTGTTTTCCTTTAGGATTGGTGGGATTAAGGAATATCTGCAAGATGGTGGTATTAAGGCTTATGACTGAATTTCTAATAGAGTTTTATGGAAAAGGGATAGTATCTTTGAAGGAAAAAGTTTATACATTTCCCAAATTATGCCATCTATACCTGGAGCTTTATTATTTTACCCTCTTTTATTGTATCTGCAATTTCTTTGTAGGATATGGGTGCTTGCAGATCTAGTTTTAATTTTTCTGTTTTTTTTTATATTAGAACATTTTTCATCTAGATTTAATTGATCAATATGTATATTTTCTTTTTGGAAATGTTCCATATAATGATTTCTATAGGCATCTAGAATGTCACCTATATCTGAGACATTTTCCCTTCCTTTTCATGGAAGATACTTTTAATGTTATTAGCTTTTGATTGTATGTTGATTCTTGTGGATAAATTATGTAGATATTTGGGAGAAATGGCCAAGGTATTAAGTTTTAGTTTTTCTAAAGCTAAACTAGTTTTATGTGTTAGAATTTCATTGTATTTATTATTTAATAAGTCTACTTTCTTTTTCATCTCCAAATGGTTTTGATTTTTTTCAGCTTTTACTGACGAAAGTTTGGAATGTAGATCTAATAATTCAGAATGCCATTCTCTGATTTTTAATACCAATTTAGGGTTTTACCATATATGTAAGCTTTTAATGAGTCCCATTATTTTATGTATCTCTATGGTGTAATTAATATCTAATAAGAACTGTAATTCAGATAATAACCAGGGTTTGAACTCTTTAATTTTAGTTATATATGTTGGAATTCTGGAGTTAAAGATTAATGGTTTGTACCCATTTTGAAGTTTTAGTATCAATGGATTGTGGTCTGAAAAGGGGCAGTGAGTGATTGAGAAATTAATGATTTTAGAGTGTAAGTTATGGGCAGCAAATATTGTATCTATTCTGGTTTGGGTACCAAATCTGTGCTCTTGATGGGAAAACAACAAAGATTTATCTTCTTTAAATTTGAAAGTATCTACAAGATGAAATAATTTTACCCACTTGTTTAAAAGCTTTTGATACAGCAGATGTATGCAGTGGTCTTTTATTTGTAGTTCAGAAATATTAAATATGCAGTTAAAATCTCCTCCTAATATTGAGTTGCCTTTATAATTATTGGAAATGAAATCCAAGTGTTTATTAACAGTTCCTGTTCCAATGCCTGGGAAGCAATATAGATTGGCTAGGGTCCATACGCTGTTATTATATTTAACTATTACTAATGTCATAAGGCCTTCTTTATCTTCATACTTACAAATGATTTCTGGGTTAATCACATTTCTTTTCCATAAAATTGTTACCCCTTTTGGCTTTGTCTTACATGTGGATTGTGCCAATATCATATATTTCTTAGGATTCCATTTGTAATTGTCATTTGTTTTGAAATGAGTTTCTTGAAGGAAGACAATTTGTGCTTTGTTCAATTTTAAATATTTCAGTAGACTTCATCTCTTGCTAGGATTGTTTAAGCCATTGGTATTTAAAGATAATAAAGTTAAATCCATCTTAGGTTATTTAGACTAGGTATTTTTTGATTTATTGTGACTATTAAACATTTTCCTCTGATAACTATAAAGTATATGTTTGAGCTTTTAAAGGAAATTATCAGTTTTATACTTTGAGTGTTTACCAATAAAGTAATATTTTGGTCAGGCATACTAAAAATGTTTTTTGAAATAACAAATTTAAATTAATAAATGTTAACAAAACTAAGATCCTCACTAGCCATGGAATGAAAATCATTCCTAATCTAATGGCTAAACCTAAGTCCATCAGATTATCACTCATACCATGACAATCCAGAACATTTGAGCTCCATAAATTGAATTATCATATGGAGAATATTTGTAATAGGAATAAGCAATATTTATATTAGTACTATTATATAGTACTATTATAGATTAGACAGAATTCTAATACAATATAAATGTCTACTTATTGTATAAGCAATTAATATTTACTTGAAAGATAGATGACAAGCAATTCAATCATAGTAAAGTAGGATGCATCATATATAAAACCTCAATAAAAGATTATAGCATGCAGTTATTTAACATATTCACCCTTATTGATGAAGTCTTTCAAAACTTATTACTTAATATAAAGAGATGGTAATAATATTTATACCTAATGTTTATAATATAATGTATTTTACTGGATCTATCAGAAGTTATATTTCATTGTTTACCAGCATTTAAGTAATCACTTTGTTTGTTGCTAACTTACTTAAAGCATCAAGTTTGCTTTATGTGAACATTGATGAAAGTTAGTGCACTTTAATTATCAGTGCATCCACCCCCCCCCCCCCATTTCCTACATATAAGGATTTTCATATCTGTCATTTCTTATTATACTATGAGTGAAATTATGTTAAAAACAAAAATCTCACTTATTGTGAATAATGATTACAAGTTCCCTTTCCATATACACAAATTGCCATTTTATGGCATATACTGAATTTTTTTAGTTTTAAATAGCAGCACTCTATTTTGTATAATCAGCAAAGGTTAAACTGAGTGATTATTGTCAATTTAATACTATTTGTTCAGAATGTGATTGTTACATTCTGTGACATTCCTAGTTCAGGTTTCTATTTTTTCCCTTGAACAACTTTGTCAGTTTGATGTCATGTATAAAACATTAGTTACCTTAGTTACACCTTAAGTATTATGTATGGTCAAGATGGGTTACAAAACCACAATTCAAGTTAAAGCAATTATATGACTTGTTTTGCACATGTACTTATATATGAAAAATCATCATGCTTTCCCGTGATATTCAATATAGTGTATGTCATTTATTACAAGTTAAAACAGTAGTGTTATTATACACAAACCCATGTTATTAAACTCAGTTTCTATTGTCAATTTAATACTATTTGTTCAGAATATGATTGTTACATTCTGTAACATTTGAAGTTCATACTTCTGTTGTTTCTCTTGAACAACTTTGTCAGTTTGATGTCATGTATAAACATTAGTTAACTTGGTAACCACTTAAGTATTATATATGGTCAAGATGGGTTTCAAAAACTGCAATTCAAGTTTAAGGGATTACATGACTTGTTGTGCATATTTACTTATATAAGAAAATCATCATACTTCCCCTTGATGTTCAATGCAGTGTATGTCATTTATGACAAGTTAAGACAGTAGTGTTATTATACACAATCCCATGTTATTAAATCATGTCTTTAATATCTAAATTGAGCAGATTGCTTTATCTTTTATGACAATTATATATTTTATATCTAGATTTACTAAAATCATACATTGCATAACTGTTGTGTTTTTTTTTTTTTTTTTTTTGGCTGTTGCTTAATTATTTGAGAGACCACAAGCTGTAATGCTTATTCTTATTATTTGCTCCTTCCAATCATTTTTATACAGTCCATAGACTTTAAATTATGAGACCCTTCAAGTTTCTTATTGGTTATAAGTATATTTCCAGCCTTATGTACACACAAATCAGTACTTCATGCATGGGCAGCAATACCCATCAAGTTTTGCCAGAATGCCATTCACTAGTTCATGTGGTGAGTTTCCAGGCTGTTCTGAAAATATCCAAACCAATATTTGTCCTGTTCCATTTTACCAGCCCGTTCCATGCAGTGGCCACTCTGCCAGTGAACCATTCAACACAGATATTTCCATAAAGGAAATCTGATGACTCTCTATCACTTCCTGGCATCTCCAAAGACCCCTAGAATCAGCTGTCCCCATATGCCCAACACGTCCGAGCAAGCTCACCTCCCAGACCACTGCAAAGGGTTCTGTATAAGACAAAGTGCTCTTAGTCTTTCACAATAACTCAGACTTCCACTGTTATGTAAGTCCTTAATGTGTTTGGACCAAAATACATTTAAAATATAAAATTGTACTTATTATTTATTTCTTTTTTTTATCAAGAATCAGCTTAATGAGCTAAACAAAGTGTTGGGAGACCATCACTATGTGTACATGTCGTATAAAACAGCCTTTTGATATATATTTATATATATATATATATATATATATATATATATATATATATATATATATATATTTTTTTTTTAAAACCAAATACATTACCAAGAATAATCTCGGAGGCTCCTCAGAGCCATTAAGCATTATCGTCACTCTGTCTCTATTACCATAGCAATCTGGGAGTGTCTGTTTCTGTTAGTGTGTCTGTGTACTGCATAACAGAGGCTCACTATGCACCTGAAAAAAAGCTTCACTTCGCTGAAACTTTAAGCCTAAATCCCTTCCCTTTCAGCGAGGCAGCAGCCAGGAAAAGAACAGAGAGCAAACAGATAAAAATAAACTTCCAACACGCCGCCATAACAAAAAATAATACATTCTTCCAGCTTTCCCACCTCTCACTCAGCAGATATATAAACAAACTATTGTCTGCCAAAGTATCCCAAATCACAGTTTTATCCACTCCCTTCCCCTTGACCAGGCTAAAACATCAAATGTCTCTTCCTAATACACAAGCATCAGTAAACCTCAATCACAAGCCACAACCTACAGCTTCCTGGAGACAAAAACAGCAACATACAACAGCTTCCAGACACAGCTGCATCCATACACACCATGTTAGGCTTAATCAAACAGCACTTGAAGCTATGATACCTGCCATAATTGATATTAACTATGTTTAGACAGAATAATAATGACATTTGTACTAGCTGCCAGACACGGCTGCATCCACGCACACCATATAAGGATTGATCAAACAGTACTCGAAGCTATGATACCTGCCATAATTGATATTAACTATGTTTAGACAGAATAATGGCATTTGTACTAGCTGCCAGACACAGCTGCATCCATGCACACCATATCAGGATTGATCAAGCACCACTCGTAGCTGTGATACCTGTCATAATTTTTATTAACTCTATTTAGACAGAATAATGAATAATTTGATAGTCATCTCAACTTCACTATTAAAAAAGTACATACCAAACTGGGATCACTCTACCGTATCAAACCATTTCTTACCAGTAACACAAGATCAGCCATTGCTAATGCCCAACTTCTATCCACCCTACTCTATGCATCTCCCATTCTGACTAATCTCAACAAAACTGAACCAAGCAAAATGAAAGCCTGCTATAACAGAATTGCTCACATTGCTGCAAATTGCTCCTATAGAACTCATCACTGTACTGCTTTGAGACAGCTCCACTGGCTTGAACTGCCAAACCTCCTAACCTACAATCAGCTCTGCATCTGTCATTCTATTATCTCCCCAATAAGTGTCCTTCCCTTAAAAACCTAGTACAACATCAATCAGCCAAAAGACCTCTTAGATCATCAAACAAACTACTACTAGAAGTCATCAACAGCTACAATAGCTTTGGAGACACACTATATAAGTAGTTTAGTGGCTAAAAAAATGGAACTATCTCCCCACTAGCATACAAAACACATCGTCCAAAGCCTCCTTTAAAAACTTCATTAGGCAACATCTCAAGCAAAGTTAGCAGTGCCATGATTGCTCTCCAGGCTAGTGAAAGCAGATAAGGTACACATACTAAACCTACAGTACCTGATAATAGTTTTCACTCTTACTCACAAAAACTAGCTAATCTACAATGTATGTACTGTACCTGTGTACTATGTATGTATACTATCTATGTTCCAAATTTCAGCTGTACACCACAAATCTATCAATTACCTTTATTTTAAAATTAATATTTTCTTATTTGTTCTCTACACTGTAACTGTTGATGTGCTGCATACTACTGTAAAGCATGTCTATTGTGATTTGTGTGTATACTGATCATATCTAATTATTTAAATGTGCCTGTAATTTTTCTATGTTGAGCTTTTCTCCCTGGGCCCCTGCTGAAAAAGGGCCTATTTGGCTCAGTCAGACATCCCCGGTTAACAAATGTAAAATAAAATAAAATAAAAAATAAATACATTTGTACTAAGAGCTTGCTACTATTATTCAACCAGGATATACATGATATTTCTAAATCATTATTAACTGAATAAGGCATTAGTCTCCATGACAGCATTTTTTTTTCAAAACACTCTACTGTTACTGCTATTATATATGATGTCAATTTGTTACATTTGAGTCAGAACTCTGATGAATGGTACCTTGTTGAATTAGTTAATTAATTACTTAAATTATTATAAGTAAAAACAATGAAAAATGAGCAAGATAAGTATTAATTGAGTTCAAGTAGGGGAATAGAAACTTTTATATTTATATTATATGTTGCTTTGTTTGACTTATATTTAATTTAAATAGTAACCCATCTTGACCTACCTTTGTTTGTGAAGAATTACTGGACTATTTGAACATTCTGAATAAATCATTACTGTTTCTGAGTTGTTTAAGAAATCCTCCTTTTTTAAATAAAAACAGATGACAAGTGGTGTACCATATCAAAAATACAACAAGATAGTCCCAAAAGTATGAAAATATGACAGAAAGGTCAGTAAAAATATAAAAATCACCAGCTTGCACTTTATTAACAAGAACATCTCAAGTCTCTAGCGCTTCAGCAAGAAATGCCTTCTAGGAGTACATCAGTAAGGAAAAAACAGTGCCATTTTATACAAACATTAACTATCAATTATAAAACACTTAACTAATTAATTAATTAATTCTAAAGCATTAAATACTGTATTTTTATTGTACTTGGAAAACAATCATATCAAAAGTTTCCATGAACATTCAGTATTAAGTCCACAAGGACTTAGTATTGTATTTTAAAATATAAATACTTTCTTTATAAAACAAATGATGTTTATTCTTAAACTCAGAGTTGCCGACACCCCAATTAACGTGTTCTAGGATGCTGGCTTGCAGAGAGTCTGGATTGTTATTGTGAAACAACTTAAAATGCATGGCAACATGACTAGCAACTTTTTTCATTGTTATGTCTCTAATGTGTTCCTGCAGTCTTAATTTAAAACTTCTCTTAGTTTCACCTATATAAAAGAGATTGCAGAAGCATCTGAGAACATAAATAACAGTGGATATTACACAAGTAAAATGTCCTTTAGGACTAAAGGGAACACCATTGATATAACTAAAAGCAATAACAAAATATTTGCATGCTGAGCATCTTGTACAACCACTAGTGCCCAGTATACCTAAAATGCTGCATAACTTATCCACTGGCTTAACAAATTTACTGTGTACAATAATGTCCTGTATGTTCCTACCTCATGTGTATGAAAATATAGGAAATCTGCATAATGCATCACAAAATACTTTGAATTTAAATAAAAATGACCAAAAATGTTTGATTATCTTAACTTGTTCATGAGAAAAATCATTGTAAGAAATAACTATATACATTTGCTTGACTTCTAACTTATCTTGTCTATTATTACTGCTAGTATATCTTCTGTAATGTTTCATAACAGAGGTACTGGCTGCTGACAATTTATTTTGTACCAATGAATTATTTTTTAGTGCCTTCTGGATATCTTTCATAAAATAACCCCTTCTCAAGAACATATTTATAGAAATACACATTTCCTTGTATAAGTCCTTTTCTTCAGTACATAGTCTGTAGACTCTCAGTAACTCTCCATGGGGTAAAGAATCCATCAGATGAGATGGATGGCAACTGGTTATATGTAAAAAATGATTACTGTTGTCAAACATTTGATGAATTTTAGTTTTAATTTCCCCCCCACTATACCTGTTAAATCAATATCCAGAAAACCTGTTGAAGTCCATCAAATTTTATTTGAAACCTGTTTACATCCAAATCTTTAACAAAGGCAGATAAAATTGTCATCCCACCCTTACACATAAAAAACTAGTGATCTATAAATCTTTAATGGGTAACAACACAAGTTATAAAAAAATGATGTCTATATAAATATTTTACCTCATAAAGGCCCATAAAAAGATTAGCATAGGCAGGTGCAAATGATGCACCCATGGAAGCGCCTATTTTCTGAGCATAAATATCTTCACAAAAACAAAAATAATGATTAGTAAGACAAAATTCTATCAATTCTAATACATAATTACTTAGTGGATTGTCTCCTAAGAAAATCTTAGTAGCTTCTAAACCATGTGATTGTTGTATAGAAGTGTATAGATTTTTAACAACAACAGACACCAAAATGCATGTTTTTAGTCCACTCAGTGGCTTTAATTTTATCTAAAAAATCAAAAGAATCTTTTATAAATGATGGTAGCATCATTACATAGGGTAATACATAACTAAGCAGAAATACACCTATGTTTCATAAAAAATAATGAGTAGCAGAGATAATGGACCTTCGTGGGGGGGTGTTGCATGCTTTTATGAAGCTTGGGTAAACAGTAAAACTATGTTATAGAATTATTTTCATTATATAGCTTTTTATCTACATCTTGTTTAGAAAAAATACCCAAGACTGTAACCTTTAAAAAGTAAATGCTGAAATTCTTTTTTGTGCATTTTGATGATGTACCATATCAGTTGATACTTTGAGATATGTAGCTGTAAGACATTTTTGGGACAGCTATCTTGGAATCAGTTTTTTTTTTGTTTCTTCTTTCTATCATCATTCCAAGGATTTGTTTCTTTTATTCTTTTAAGAGTAGGGGGCCATCCATTCCATTTCTTCTGGGATAGACACTATGTTGTTGTTTTTGATGAATATAGTAGCTTCTTCTAAGTCATTAAAAGTTCTCATCTCATTGGCAAAAAAATATTTTTATCTTTGCTGGAAAGGCCAGCTCTGCTTTAATGTTGTTTTGTTTCAACAATTTTATTATTGGCCAGATGTTTTTCCTTTGTTGTAGTATTCTGGAAGAATAATCATTGTCAGGCTTTGATTGTATTTTAAGGGTGATTTTCTCCAAGCAGATTTTAATATTAGTTCCTTGTCCAGAAATGAAAGAAATGTTATAACTATGGATCTAGGTGGAGTATTTGTTGAGTTAGAAGCAGGTTTCCTCAGTGCTCTATGTGTCATTTCAATTCCAAATGAAAGTCCCTCTTTTAAGTCTAAAACTTCAGAAATCCAGGTTGTTAAGAATTAAATAATAACTTTCAGTGTTTCCAGGCAGACCAAAGATCCTTATGTTGTTTCTCCTTTCCCTGTTTTCTAAGTCATCTATTTTGTTAAGCAGCCATGGATTCTGTTTAAGCAGAGATTATTTTTGGAATTCTTCCTCTTTGAGTCTCCCATCAGTGTCATTTAGAGAAGTCTTTATATTTGTTATTTTTGGATGCAATAGTTCCTTAAGAGTATCAGTCTATTTTTGAGAATTTAATTTAAGGTTTTCTAAGTCATTTTTAAAGCCACCTATCTTCAAACATTGTCCTTTTAAGGTAGATGTCATCAATTGCAGTTTTATTTTCAAAGCAGCATCTGGATGAGAATTCCTTGAGGTGTTCATATTCAGTGGCTCAATATATTTCCAAGTTACATGACAGGAAAATTTTTGTATATCTCCAGCAACATTGATATTTATGTAGTATAGTAGTTTATCTATAGATTTCTGACATTTTAAACTTGAAAATAATAACATTTTCCTATATTATTATACTAGTTTATGGAGTTCTCAAAATTCACTGCTCTCAGTTGACTATCTAGGCTCTGCCCCCATAAGCACATTTTTCCATAGGATAAGAGTACTCCTTTTATTGTTCTATAGCAAGAGTCTACCAGAATTGAATAGCCTTTAAAGGAAAGTTTGTCTAAATCTTTTTTATGTAAGTGTGTATCTTGCAAAAAAGATTATTTGTGCTTAATGCATATTAATGTACTTAAGTAAACTAGCTCTTTTAATATTATTGTTAAACCCATTGACATTTAATGATAAACACTTATATGTTAACATCTTAATACAATATGCTTAGAACATCTATAATATGGTATTATATGCAACTGATTGTATTCACTGGTAAAATATTTTATCATGGATGAAAAAAAATTAATATTTAACTCTAGAATCCAAATACTATATACATTAACATTCATTGAACTAACTGTTCCTAGTTTAATTGAATTATCAGTCAAACCACCCACTATCCACATTTCACATTCCTAATACCCTATGTTAGCTACTGCCTAAATGAAGGATTTAAACATCGAGCCATATGTATATAAATATAGTAATCCATCAATGGAATATTTATTAACATTAGTATTGTGAGAACCCTTCAATAATCGGGCTAAAGAAAATATGTAAATACATTGCACTTATAAAAAGAATATATCAGATCTCAAAGGATCTTATTCAGAAACTATTTACAGGAGGATATAACCCTAATGACTTTATATCAAATATGTATATATTTCAAATCAAAACTAGACAGTATTTCATGCAATTCTTATAAATACATATCTTAACTGAAATATTGTAACTATTAGTACACAAACTGTGGTAATCAGCTGTGTTATTAATAAATATTTTGATAATTCTTCTAGAAGTTATTACAGCAGAGCAATTTATAAAAAAATGTATTGATCATTAAAGAGTTAATCATCTGAATGAAATATATATTCAATGTTTGATATGTAAATGCTTGCACCCATATAGTACTGTATAAACAATTAACATTGTTATAATATGAAAGGGAGAAAGAAAAAATGGGGAGAGGAGGCTAAGAGTATAGCATCAGCAACATTTATTAAACCTTTGACTATTTCCATTCAGTACATTTCATTAAAATACACCAAGTTAGTAAGGATTATCTTGCTTCTAATGCAAATCAACTGAAAGATATAAACTCTATTGACAAAACATCAATCAGAGGGGGTTGTAAATTCTGCAGCCATATAGGATGGGAGGGAGAACATGCCTATATATTACTCTCAGAAAACGACTGATATTATTCTTAACACAAATCAACACTATTGAAGTGATGAGGTACAAGGTAAGACAAAAAGTTGACCACATAATAGGACTTGCCTCTCATTTCCATTAATATTTAATAACTGTTTGGGATATACATACCTTCTGGCACTGCTGAATCAAGGACTATGATAAAGACAAATTGAACCACTATACTGGTTTTCTTTACTGTACCCTATCTTATGGATTACAACAGGGTGAATACGTCTCTCAAATTTCTTCATAACAAGGCACTATACATTTATGCCACCTCACTGTATTGCTTACCATAACTATTGTCTCTATGTGCTTCACATAGATGGAACTCATCCTATTTCTCTCAGCTCCCATTTCTAGAATCAATAATTATAAGCTAAAGTAATGTTATAAGTAGAAGTAATAATGATTTAAATATCTTCTTACTAAAATCATCCTTGCTCCAATTTTTTCAGTAACAGCATTACCTACTTACAATTTGCAGAGAAATCCTGGGCACTAATAGTATAGATTTGGTGTAATCTAGTTATTGTTGACCTATAATGTTCTTTTCCTAAAGGGAGTCCAAAAATTCCTATAGGTATTATGGTAAAGGAGCATATTTTCCTTTCTCTTTTTCCGCCTCCTTTACGCTTCCCCTCCTCTTCTTTTCTCCCTCTTCTGTTCTGTTTATCCCTTTCTCTGCATTTTAAATAACAAGTAACAAACATAGAGCCAGAGTGCTTATTTCAGGTGAAGCATTTTCATGACCTAATAAGACTTTGCTGCCTTTAAGTGCTTTACATTTTATAATGTCAACATTAATCTCAGTTTCAATTCATCTTAACATGAGTGTTAAAATATATTTTCATTACTGAGGGAAAACCATTAGTGTACTAATTGTTATAATATAATGTAATTGTTCAAGAATGCCACAATAGCATTACTTAGCTGAATACTTGTTACGTTGCTACTAAAATAAAAATATGGCAAAAAGTCATTTTATTATCGGAATTCGCACTCCTTGAAAGATCGTCATGCTTTTAACACTATCACCAGCCAATATATAGCAACATGTTTCTCTGAATTTTGATTAAACAAAAGCTGAAGCTGCTCATTTATTGATTAGAAGTTCAACAGCAGCTCTTTCAACATTCCATGCGTCTAATGTGAGTTCAAAGGTCACTTCTTGCTTTCTGGCTGCTCCATTTGTGTTTAAACAGTGTGGTTGTCTTTAGAGCGGAGAAACAGTTCAGCTCGTAGACCTTGACAAGAAATTAATGTGATTCTTCTTGAGATTAGGAGGGAAAACAGGCCCAGCATACAAAACCCATTAGTAGCATGTCTTGAGACAACATAGTCAGAGCTGTCATACTACCATGCTGTCTGAAATATGAACCAGACATGTGAAGCATTTCTGTCTATTAAAACCATTGCAAAAACCCTTACATGTAATTGCCCATCCCACAGCAATACTCTGTTCATTGAGATTGCCCTCCAAAATTAAATCAAAGGGACATAAAAAAAAAGAAAGAAAAAAAAAAAGAAAAAAACACAGCTTACATGGCAGCAATTCTACAGTACAGTAAGGTAACCCCGCAGCTTACATGGCAGCAATTACACAGTACAGTAAAGTAATAAACTGTACAAAAGCCAGAGCTGCAATTTAATAAATAATCCTGGAACCTGAACTGCAAGTTAACAAAAGTCACTATATTTCAATATATTAACACTATGACCTTTAAAAAAAAAGTTTAATCCTGTAACGTGAACTGTAAGACGTCAAAATTTATTGTAGTCCATAACAACCACACCATGCCATTTAAAAACATTAGATCATGTCATCCTCTTAATAGGCATGTAATAAATCATTATATATAATATATTAGTCAGGTTCAGGATTACCAATCAAGACTGAAGTATAAACAATTGTAACCAACCCACTGTAAAATAACTTTAAACAGAAAGGAGAATATAAAGAGAAAAAAAAGCAATATAACGGAGGAGAGAAGAAGAGAAACAAGTGAAAACAAATATATTTACCATGTTATTTCTTATTAGCAGGAATTTAAGGCATCAAAAATTCAATAACAAAAGTAGATTAACAACTTATGAATGGTATCTATTTGTCCTTTATCTTTTTGTTAGCTCCTTCTTTAACAGACCATCCATTCCTTGCTGCATGTCTCTTTAAGCTCTGTGAAGACCATTCTGTTATTAAGTTTATATTTTGAACAAAGTCTAAAGCTTCAGGCAGCCTACTGAAGATCTTTTCACCATCCAATAAGTAGATTTTTATTCTGGCTGACAGAACCTGTGCTTTGATGTTAGCATTTTTAAGAGAGTTTATTAGGGAAGTGCATTCATTTTCTTTTAGCAATAACAGAAAAAGTGTAATCATTATCAAACTGAATATTTCTCCCATTCATTTTGACGGCTGGATTTGACTAAGCAGACTTTAACACCAAATTCTTGTCTTGAGTAGATTGAAATTTAACTAATATAGATCTGGGAGAGGAGGAGTTACTGGTAGTAGATATTCTAGACTGGGACCACTGTGCTCTCTTTATGCCATAAGAGAGATTCAGGAAGGTTTAAAACTTTTGGTAGCCAGCCAGTTAAAAATTGCACCATGCCACCACCTTCTTTTTTTCAGGCACTCCACTGATCCTTATAGGTTCATAGCTTCATAGTTGTGTACTAGGCTAATGGCCCTGGAGCCTTTACAAGCCTAGCCCATAGAAATGCCCTGGCACCGTGCCGCCCGACATTAGTTCTCAGTGCTTCTATCAAGTAGAGCCACTGCAGTGATCCCCGGGTGAACTTTCTAGTTCCCATCCACTCATCAAGATTTCTGTTGAAGAGGGCCAGTGAGGTCCTCTGCTTGACATGTATGGGATGTCTACTCCAGAGTATGGGCAGTCTCTGGGTTATGAACCTGTCCCTCCAGCATGTTCTGTTGATTGTGGTAATGAGGTTAAGGTCTCTGGATCGTGTGTTGCAGAGGGATTTGGATTTCTTTAGATGTAGCATTTCTAACAGAGCTGGGTCAGACATGTCTTTGTAAGCCAAGCAGAGATCGCCTCTTAGTAGACAATATGAGATAGAGAATAGCAAGAGTTCTTTGAGTCTGCCTGTGTAGGACATCTGTTTAAGGCCTAGGATCCTCTTCATGAGGTACTTTTGTGGCCTTTCCAGCTGTTGCATGTCTCTAGTGAGGTACATGCCAAATGGGGCATTATACTCAATGACTGGCCTAATGAGGGGATAGTAAATAGAGATGATGACTTCTTTCTTCCTGGATGCAAAACCCTTGACAATGAGATGTGCCACATGGAAGGACTTTCTGACCACAGTGGCAGTGTGGTGGTCGAAAGAGAGGTTGTTGTCAACCTGTGTCCCCAGATCTCTTCTAACACCTTCAGTGTTCAGTGGGCTGCCATCAATGTGGTAATTAGTGGGAACTAAGTTTTTCCTAAAGGGGATGATGACACATTTTTTGGCATTAAGCTTAAGGCCATGGTTTCAACACCAGTCATTTGTCTCAGTGAGGCCTTTCTGTAGGATGTCTACATCACTTGGGGAGTTAATAATGGTTCCCAGATTGCAGTCATCTGTGAACTTGGTCAACCAGAGTCCCTCTGGGTTGGCCTGGACTTCAGCGAAGTAGATGCAAAACAGGAGAGGACCCAGGACCAATCCCTGTGGGACTCCACTCATGACTGGTCAGCAGTCTGACTTGGAGTCCGCCACTTTCACATTGTGGGTTCTATCTGTGAGCCAATTTGCAACCCTCCTGGTGATATAGGGATTGATGCCTAGTTTGGTGAGTTTATCAATAATTCCTGAGTGAGGAATGGTATCAAAGCCTTGGCCCAATCGAGGTAGGCTGTATGAACTGCCTTGTCCTCATCCACAGTTCTGGTGACAGACTCAAAAGAAGTCAACCAGGTTGAGCAGACATGATCTACCTTTCACAAAACCAAACTGCGTGGGATCTAGAGTTTGGAGATTCCCTATATCCTTGTTAATTAGGTCCATAATATATTTATTTATTTATTTTATTTTATTTATTTTATTTTACATTTGTTGAATGGGCCAGTTTAACTGGATATATGTCCATTTTCAGTAGAGGCCCAGGGAGAAATCAGTATCATCATCATGATAATGCTCTTCATAGACTTGCATATGACTCATCAGGCTAATGGGCAATAATTCCCAGGGTCTGTAGGCACTCCCCTTTATGCTTCCGCAGTACATCAGAGTTGTGTGTAGAGGAAGCAACGGAGAAAGAAAGATCTCCGTTCCCTTTTCTAAAGCTGTCTCACTATGTTAAATGAGTTTAATATAGCAAGAAAGCTTTAAAAAAATCAACAGAGAAAAAAAGATCTCCGTTGCTTTTTTTTTTAAGATATCTTGATATGTTAAAGTCATTTTAACATAGCGAGATTACAGCAACGGAGCTCGTCTGTTCTCTGTTGCTGTCTAACACAAAAAAAGTAAAGACTTATACTAATGGAAAGGACCTTTTTCCATTAGTATAAGTCTGATTTGTAACGGGCACACTGACCAATCAGTGTGCACGTTTTGGAATATTAATGGGGGGGGGGTCATTGTATAATCTGTTTTATTAGACACATTCTTTGACAACAGCAAAGAACAAATGGAACTGGATATTAGAAAAGCTGCAGATGAATTGCAGCAATTCAGTGGATCATTTAATTAATATTGCTCGATGCTGACATTTTGTTATTTTAAAAGCTGCTGTGTCAGTGACAAGTATGACTGATGTACATATTTTAAGGATTAGAGTTTGAAGATAAAGAAACTACTGTAAAACGCCTATACATTTCAATATATGACACACTAGGGCTTTTCCAGAATTATTCTCATTTTATGATATGTTGACTCAAAAAGACTGACTTGGTACAACTCTCATTTTCAATGGAGGCCTGGGGAGAAGACATCCACAAAAATAATTTTACAATGAACTGTGCAATTGTAACATTTTAAGAATTACTTTGTATTTAATATTGAGACATAACTAGTATTTAGTTAGTGATATATAGTGATTTATGTTATTATACACTGGATGTTATATTAATGTGCATAAATCGAATATATGGCAACATGTAATAGTTAGAATATAATAGCTGATAATGAAAATAGGTTTGGTATTTATATTGCATAAATGACATCGGAGCACAAATAGAACTACAGATCTAAAAGTATGAACTTCAAAATGATCTGTGCATTGATTCCTGGTTTTCTGCCATCTTGCTATCTAAAACAAGCTTTCAAAAATTGTTAGCAAGCTTCTCTTTTCAGATGTCGCTTAATATTCTTACATATGTCTTTCACTTGCAGTGCAATCAGTATATTTATTTATTTCCAGTTTGATAACCGGGGAGTCCACTGGGCCTAGAGGGCCCATTTTCAGTGAAAGCCCGGGGAGAAAAGCTCTGTATTACATACAATTAAAACAAGCATAGAGTTTTATATTTATGCAATTATACATACAATTATAAATGTTTTAGAAAACAGATGTAAAATTATATATTGAGTCGTAGCAAATTGAAAAAGTGCACAAAGAGATGAAGAAAAGGGGAATACAATTAACAGAGAGTAGGAATAGAAAGCTACGTACAATATTTACATGGTATCTATTTGTTAGACTCAGAGCAAGGCAGTTGTAGAAAAAAACAGCATGTACATGAGGAAGTACATGTATAAGCAACATTAGGAGGAATTAGGTAGGAAGAATGCAATTACATTTCCAATTTTGGGAGAGGTGGGAGTGGAGCTGGGATTTGAAGTGTTCAAAACTTGTAGTGATTCTTAGCAGGGGTGGGAGGGAGTTCCATTTTTTGGCTAATGAATAGAATAGGAGAAACTGGCCAGGGGGACGTTTTGGTTTATATACAGAAAGTAGATTTTGTTGGGCAGATTTAAGGGGTCTGTGCAGAGTGTAGAATTGCAAGATATTAGATAGAGCAGGGCATGCAGTAGTTTTAAAGATTATTTTGTGGGCTGTAGTAAGTCAAAGGTAGACACAGTGGTTAGGAAGCTCTAGCCACTTTAGCATGTGGAGAGAGGTGCAATGATGGGAGGAGTATTTAGATTTAGTAGCGAATTTAGGAATCTTGTAGAAGATTTCTAGTTTTGAGGAGATTGTAGTAGAAAGATTGGTTAGAAGTGGAGCACCGTACAATAGTGATGGTAGTAAGCAGGTAGAGGCTAGAGTTTGCCTTGTAGATGGAAAGAGAAAGTGAGCATTTATGTATAACATACCTAGCTTCTGATGTTTTTTTTTTATATTTAGTTGGACATGTGTATCGAATTTCAAGTGTTCATCAATAGTGACCAAAAGAAGATCAGCAAAAGGGACGACTTCTATAGTGGACTTGGCATGGCTGATGATATTGAAGGATTGCTTGTCAAATGTTAGGGTTTTTGAGGGAGAGAAAAGAAGGATTTTGGATTTATTGGCATTAAGTGAGAGATGGTTTTGAAGCATCCAGTTCTCAGTAGTTGTAAAGGCCAATTGGGTTTTTGCCTGGAGCTCAGGGAGACTAGGAGTAGATCCGACTAAAGTGAGTCATCTGCATATTGCACTATTTTAGTGTTAGGAATGGCAGCGTGAAAATCATTGATAAATACATTAAAGAGCATTGGTCCGAGTATGGACCTCTGGGGAACCCCCGTTGGGGTAGGTAGGATGGTTGAGGTACCAGTTTGCCATTTCACAGCCTGAGATCTGTTAGAGAGATAACTGTGGAACCAGGTAAGGCAGTTTTGAGTGGGATTGAGGTTAAAGAGGTGATTCAGAAGGTGGGTATGGTAGACGGTGTCAAATGCCTCTCCAGAGTCATGAGCATGGTTTACTATGTCTAAAAAAGAGAGGAGAACAGTTATTGTACTATGGCCAGGATGGACGCCATGTTGGGTAGGGATAAGGAGTTCATTATTGACGAGGAAGGGCATGAGTTGGAGGTGGATGCATTTTTCAAGGATTTTTGAGATTGGGGAAAGAATGGCTATGGGTCGGAAGTTAGAGATGTTATTATTTTTGCCTCCTTTGTGGAGGGGTAGGATAAAGGCAGCACACCACAATTTAGGGACATATGATTCCTGTATGGATCTATTTATGAGAATGCTGATGGGGATGGCGATACCATCTGTGGCAACCTTTAGAAAGAGTGAGGCAATATTGTCAGGGGTGTTGGAGCATGGCTTAAGTTTGGAGAGAAACTTTTTGATGTAGGAGGTTGAGATGTGTTTTAGATAAAAATCTGGGGGAGGACTGGGAGTGGAGGGTTGAGGAGAGGATGAGGAAGTTGGATTGAGTGGAGGGGAGGAGATGCGGTTGGGGAAGATCTTAGTGAGTTCAGCTATAGAGTTAGTAAAGAAGGAGTTGAAGAGGGTAGCAATTTCTATATCAGTTTTTTTGTTGTCAAGACAGGAATTGGTTTTGGTAGCTGGGTGAAAAAAAGAGAGTTGATGGAGTTCCAGAATTGTTTGGGATTTTTGGAGTGTGTAGACTATAGTTTAATGTAATATGATTTTTTTATCTTTTGTAACCTGCTTTTTGGTTAGGTTATGGATTTTTTTATATTTTTGGAGGGTAACAGGGTGTTTATTTTTGTCATAAAGTTTTCAGGTTTTGTCTTTTTGTAGCATAAGTGTTTTGGTGCCTTTTGTTAGCCATGGCACAGAGTTACATTTTATTCATTTTGCTCTAGGTTTGGCTTGGGTGTTTAGGATGCTTAGGAAGGTCATATTGAAGAAGTCTATGGTTTTATCTAGTGGAAGAGTTTTTATGTTGTCCCAATTCATTAGTTTAAGGGTTTCAGAAAATATGGAAGGGTTAAAATTTGTAAGAGTTCGAGTATGGATATATTGGTGTTGGTGAGGGGAGGAGTGGGTAGCTTGGTGAATGATGGGTGGGAGATGGTCACTCATGGTGTCTGGTAATAAACCAGAGTGTGAGATTTTATTAGGGTGGGAGACTAAGATCCAGTCCAGAGTGGACCCTGGGGGATTGTTTCTATTAGGTCTGGTAATGCCATTTATTAGTTGACTGAAATTAAAAAGATTGATAGATAGGGTGGGATTGTTGTTACTGATTCTATTCCAGTCAATGTTCACATCACCTAATATGTATGTCTCAAGCTTAATGATAATTGAGGCCCATAGAAGAATGTTTTCTAGGGTGGTAGTATTATTTCCAGGGGGGATATAGATGGCCATAACACAAATACTTTTATAGTTATTCATTTTGAGAATTCCTATGACTAGTTCAGCGTTGTTGAACTGAGGAATATAGTTTTGGTAAGGAGAGAGATTCAGTAGGCTAGTATAGATTAAGGCTACTCCTCCTCCTTTTTTATTTTGGCAGTCACATCTGAGTGCTTGAAAGCCAGGGGATAAAATCTCAGAGGCAGTAATGTGGGGTTGTAGCCATGTCTCTGAGACTGCTACTATATCTGGTGTAGTATGATTTAGCCAAGCATGGAAGAGTGCTATTGTGTTTTTTATACTCTGGGTGTTAATGGTAATTAGCTTTAGGTATTTGTGGTTGGTACTATTTGGAGTGATAGGGGGGAGTGTGATTGCTGTTTGTCTTTGGTCCAGGGTTGGGGTGAATGTCTCCTGCTAGGACAAGCCAATTAGAGGAAGCGGGAAGCAGGACCTTTGGTTTGCGACTTATAATTTATGGGAAGAAAAACTTCACTTTTGGTGTATGATGCTTTGTTGAGTAGGCTAAACGTTTTAGCTTAAAATAGTGAAGTGGGTTAGGTTGTACTAGTGAGGGGATATGTTGTGAAAGTGGGAAGTGATGAGGTTGGGATGGGAGAGAATAGTAAAGATAGGGGGGGGAGGGGTAGTTTGAAAGAGGAATAGGAGGTGGCATTGAAGACAGTTGTTAGGAGAAGAATGCTTATAGAGGAGATAACAAATGCCTGTGGAAGTGGAGGAGTCATTTTTAATTAGGGTAGAGCAAGTTTGGAGGAAGTAGCAAGATGATAGGGGAGTGTTTAAGTGATAGAGAACAGGAGTATAGCTGAGAGTACAGGAAGAAGAAGGATGCAGATGGGGAGGGATTAGTTAATTGATCGATGCTGGGAGGGGGAGGAGTCGAGACATAATTGACTTAAGGGAAGGGGAGGAGATATAGGGTCAGAATAAATGTAAGTGTACTGGGGTGGGTGAGATATGGGGAGCATAGTGGGGCAGACCCAAAGGCAGGAGGGTGAGAAAAACAATCAGTAAAGTCGAGAGTAAGTACAGAGGAAGGTAAGCAGGGGTGGTAGAGGAAGGGTTATGTAGATGTTTGTAAAGAAAATAGAGAGGCTTTAGGATGAATACGGACTAGGACATGAGTGAAGAAGAGGAGGAGAGTGAAAAACTAAGGGTTTTAATTCTATAAGTGGAAAATAGTGAGAGAAGGTGTTAGAGACAGGTAAAGACTGCCATCTTGTGGTCAAAACCTGACATAGCACAGAGTGGTGGCCACAGGAGAAGGCTGAAGGTATAAGAAAATCAGAAAGGAAGGCTTGAATAAAATATTGCTACTAAAAGGCTAGGATAATGTGGGTAGAAGGGGGTTCAGAGTAGGAGAAAGTAAAACCGAGGGGGGTATGGCAGCTGACTATTCTGGTGAGTTTCACTACAGACCTATCAAGTTAGTCAGCAATATCATATACATGTGGAGGGAGGTAGAACCTCATTTGACATACTTTCTTCAGTTATCTTGGAGTACAGTTCAAGGAATACTTTGGTTTCCCAGGATGGAGTCGGACAAACAGGGTATGGTAGTTGAATTTTGTTGGTCTTGGATGTCCAGCGGGGCACGACCAGTAGCAGACAAGATTAGGTAAAAGTAGTGTGAACAGCTGGGGAAAACAAAATAAAAGGAGAAGATTGTTAAAAAGAACACACAGTGATTAACTGGAAAAGATGTAGGATAGTCAACAAATTAAGAGCAATGCTAGTTCAAAACATAAGATATCAACAACAGGTGAAATGTCTTCTTGAACTAGGCACAGCAACATGAACATTTACTTTTACTTTAAACAATACAGCTTAATACAAAACATTGCAGGCACAGAGACATGAGCATTTTCCTTAGTTAACAAGGCAGCTTAGTTTAAAAACATTGCAGTTAGGGAGTAGGCATTTATAAAATAAAAATAAAGCAGTTACAGTTAAATCATTGTAGCTCGTTATCAGCATTGGGTAGAACACCTTCAGGAGGATAGGCACAAAAACTTTATGCATTTCCCTTTCCAATGCAAATGACTACATTGCAACTAGAGTAACAAAATATTAATATGCCATTCGTGTTAGAGGGGAGCCAAATAAAGTGAACATTAATATTATACCGAGGAACACATGGGCGGGTCTAACACATAAGCATTATTATCAGGCAAACACAGGATTAGGTGCATAGCTTTGCCTACATGCAGCATTTTAGCTAAAAAGCCAATAGTTCAGTCGCACCAGAAACAAAGCAGAGGGTAGACAGGACGTACTGTTAGCTTGCTATGTCGATAGATCCAAAGGAGAAAAACACATTAGACCTAGTATTACAGTTCCCTTGTGTTTGAGTCAGGTGATAAATCCACTTCTTAGTAAGGAATATATGTTGCGCAAGAGTTCGAATCACCCAATTGCATTATGAGCAAACTTCAGTCCTCAGCGTGGATAGTTTACTAGGCTAACACTTATATGCATTTAGCAGGATGGAGCCAGAGCCAATTACAATACAGAAAGCACATTTATGGAATAAAGTGTGCAGAGGAGCAAAAATGTGTTCCCCGTTGACTTTGGACAAAGAATTTGAACAAAATACCTGTGCCAGGGTAGCAATAGCAAAGCGGAAAAATGTTATTAGGCTAAAGGAAGGTTACTATTGCAGGATGAGCATGCGATGCCAACAACAATATTTGGTAGCACAGTTAAGGATCCAAGTATTGGAATGACTCTTTTCAGATGTGCAAAATGCGACATAGAGGGCATGTAATACAAAAGTAATCAATGCGATAGACTGTGAGTGAGAGCGATCACAAAGCTGTGCTACAGATCACAACAGTAACGCAATACATAAATCATAAAGGGCATATAAAACAAAAATAAGCAATGTGATAGACTGAGAGTGGGAGCAATCACAAAGCTGTGCTACAGCACACAACAGTAACGCATGGCAAAAAAACATAGGTAATACAGAGAGAAGGCAAACATCATTGGTAAAATGAAAGAACACTTACAATGTAAATAGCAGATAAAGGCCAGGGACGCTAAGCAGCCACACGCTAGCAGGGGATTTAAAGATGGTGCAACCAGAAACTGGTTCCTTATGATAGGTTTGGGGCTGATGAAGTAGGGTAGGGGGAGGAGTAAGTAGAGAAAGCAGAAGTTAACCGGGGGAATGAGCAGGGAAGAATTAAAGGTTTAGAGCAGATTCCAAGGTTGTATTAGGCAGGAAACGAGTAGGCAGTGAGGGAGATGGAGGGAGAAAGTAAAGAAAAAGAGAGGGCAATGCAGACTAAGTAGGGCTAAGACCCAAAGGACAGACTCAGCAGGAATCAGGATAGTGAGAAAAACAATCAGTAAAGTTGAGAGTAAGTACAGAGGAAGGTAAGCAGGGGTGGTAGAGGAAGGGTTATGTAGATGTTTGTAAAGAAAATAGAGAGGCTTTAGGATGAATACGGACTAGGATATGACTGAAGAAGAGGAGAAGAGTGAAAAACTAAGGGTTTTAATTCTATAAGTGGAAAATAGTGAGAGAAGGTGTTAGAGACAGGTAAAGACTGCCATCTAGTGGTCAAAATCTGACATAGCACAGTGGTGACCACAGGAGAAGGCTGAAGGTATAAGAAAATCAGAAAGGAAGGCTTGAATAAAATATTGCTACTAAAAGGCTAGGATAATGTGGGTGCTGGGGTTCAGAGTAGGAGAAAGTAAAACCGAGGGGGGTATAGCTGCTGGCTATTTTGGTGGGTTTACACTACAGACCTATCAAGTTAGTCAACAATATCATATACATGTGGAGGAAGGTAGAACCTCATTTGACATACTTGGAGTACAGTTCAAGGAATACTTTGGTTTTCCAGGATGAAGTAGGACAAACAGGGTATGGTATTTGAATTTTGTTGGTCTTGGATGTCCAGCAGGGCATGACCAGTAGCAGACCAGATTAGGTAAAAGTAGCTTGAACAGAATGTAAATAGAAGATAAAGGCCAGGGACACTCAGCAGCCACATGCTAGCAGGGGATTTAAATGCGTTCACTTTCATTTTTACTGCCCTTTAACTATTTAAGTGCTGAACCTCTGCATTGTTACATTCTTATGACATTATTACTTTGAATACATTTACAATGTATGACAAGGACTCATGCAAAAAAAAACAGCCACGTTATAGTTTTCTATGCAGCTTTACCTGTGCTACAATGCATGTTAGACTTCTTTGGTAATACATAAGTAAAATAAACACCAATACAACAACATCTGAACTATAGCTTGTGCTAGCAGCACAATGAAGAATGAAATGTAGATAGAAACGAATGCATAAACTAAAATAAATAAATTCACAGGCTTCCCAACTTCCAGCAATTGAACCCAAATCAACAAGTTGACCATGCTGTTAATCAACTGTAAACTGACAAGAATATCAGACAGTCTCATTCTACAATTGGTCAGACAAGCCACGAATGAGAGATCCACACTGAAAGAAGCAGGAAAAACATCTTGAAAATTGAATACATGTTCAAAATTGTATGTACTATAAAGAAGAAAGCATAACAGAATAATGTTTACTAACAAATTATTGTTAGAGAGGTCAGTAGCACTGCAGACTTTGAGCTCTCTGGTTAAATTAACTACCCGTATCTGTAGAATGATTCCTGGTGCATGCACAGAAAACATTTATTGAAGTATCTGGCTTGCTTTACATAACAGAGCAACACTTTTCAAGATCTCTTTTTATCAATGCAATGTTGAATTACTCCTGTCACTGCTTCTAGTGAATATTGTTTATCCTTGGAAATACTGGCTTTTGACTGATCACTACTTGTGTAAAATTAGAATAATTATAGGCTTCTATGCTGAGATGAAGCTAGCACTGCTATAGGATGATTCATCTTCATCATCATCATCATTATCATCCAGTTACTACAAAATGATATAATTACATATTAAGTTATCCAGTAATGCATGGTTCAACTTGGTGGTCTATTGCGAGGGGGAGTTCCATTAAGCCTAAGTCTCACAGAGGCCTTCTTTTCCAGGGAGTTGTTATTGCCAGTGATTATATATCAAGCTTGTGCTGGACTTCAAGGTAACACAAAATGGCACAAAATATCTAAGTGTAATTTATAGCTGATCATAACATGGGGATCAGGCCAAATGGTTGTTTTTTAGCAGAGGGATACAATTCCACTAAAATGGTCCTGGTTGGCTGAATGGGAGAAATGTGTAAATTCAAAAAGAAAGGATAAACTTAGGTAGATATTACTGAAGAAATATTTATGCTGCCAATGACAATTCTTTTAAGAGGTCTGTGTGAAATGGAAAGCTTTTGCACATTCAAATAGTGGTAGGAGATTATAATGTTGTATTTGATTTTAAGGTGGATAAATGCATTTATATGTCTATATATATATATATATATATATATATATATATATATATATATATATATATATATAAAATATATATATATAAATATATATGTGTGTGTGTGTATGTGTGTGTGTATGTGTGTGTGTGTGTGTGTGTATATGTGTGTGTGTGTATATATGTGTGTGTGTGTGTGTGTGTGTGTGTGTGTGTGTGTGTGTGTGTGTGTGTGTGTGTGCGTGTGTGTGTGTGTGTGTGTGTGTGTGTATAATAAGCAAGTTACCAAATGTTACCCAGAGTTCGGATGTTCCTGATGGTGGACAGTCTGACTGCCTGAGCCAGAGTAATAAGAAACAGTAACTACTCAAGCTTTAAGGTAAGTAGCAGTGGGCATCCATCTATATGTGGTGTAAACCATAAAGGTGAAAGGAACATCAGCCGATTGGGATGAGTCTTCAGGTCTTGCTTGCTGTTACAAAGGAATTCTTGTTTTTATCAGAAAAAAATCTCAGGAAACCATTAATCCCCTTAGATATTTATTTGTGTAAGAGCAGATAAGCACTGCCTTGATCTTTTTACATCTGAGAATTTCGTAAGTTTATAAACACTTAATATGAGCATGATCTAGTGAGAGGGCCTGAGTGGGAGAGATTACCATAAGGACTGCTCTTCCATATATTCTATTACATTAATACTTTAAGCACTAAAAGAGTGCATTCAGCTATATTAAAGGTTAAATAACAATACAAGATTTAAACAACACTGTCATATTGTATGGATATAAACAGTAAGTATCATTAAAATATCATTTAAAAAGAGATCTTAAATAAGATTACTTTTGATGAAAAAATATTAGAGGCAAGAAAATCAAAAAAGGGACCTGCATGATGAACGTAACCCCAGCACCAGTAGGAATGGGGGAAACCAACCCCACCATAACTATACATTATACCAGTAACCTACCCCATGGCCAAGTACAAGCCAAGTATGAGAACCACCATTTAACTGAACCTTTACACAAACATGATAGCCAGGAGCTCCAAAACCAGGTTTTTCCCACATGCCAGAACTGACTGAAACTAGACCCAGACCCACTCAATGATGGCTCCAACAACTTCCATTCAAGGCAACCTCTCAACAACAATGAGCACAACACAGACAGCAGGAGCTCCCCAATGAATATGTCAACCACATCAGTCAAGAGATCATTGCCACCACAGATTAAACAGATCACCACAAGGAAACCTACACCAAAAGACAAAACCTGGCATGGCAAGAGGGATCTGAAATAAATCTGGCAACCCCCGTGGACACAACCAACCAACTTAAGTGGAAGAACTGGGACATCACCCAGAATTAAACACCATTTGGAATCCATCCATGAAACCCCTAAACAAAGCTGAACAAGAAATGTTTTTCAAAAGGCTTCACTTTAATACTGCAACAAAGGAGCAACCATGTCCACACCATCTTTGATCTCAGGCTTTTTATTTGAAAACTTAATCTGAAAATATTTTTCCATAACAAAAATACAGGATATTAACACAGAGGCATTGGTTCCCCAACAAAAATGAAAGAAACCCAGCAATTTCTACCATCCCCCAGACCCAACCATCAGCAATTTTGAGAACAGGTGTGAAGCTGACATGCACAGAATCCACAAAAGACCACCATAGAAGAAAATTTATAACCTCATCCACAATAAAATCACAGTCCTCAAAAACCTCAGCAAGGACAAAGAATAATGAAAGCAGACAAAGGAACAGATATGCTAATCACAGACATCTCCACGTACAACAGAAAGATACTATAAATGTTAAATGACTCTGCAATAATGAAGCCAGTAACATCAGTAAAATAAAGACAGCCAATGAAGAAATCATCATCAAAATCACCAACCTAAATTAAGAGGGTCTTATTAACAACAACCTCCATGAATTTCTTTCCATGACCCATCCTAGGCTATGTTGTTTTTTTTTTGTTTGTTTGTTTTTTTGGAATCCATAAGCCACACAAAATATCACTGACCTTCCATAAAGACAAGTTATCATGAGCAGTGGATCCATAACCGAACCAGTTTCAATCTACTTGGATGTGCAAATCAAACCATTAGAAGAGAAAAGCAAAATCCTTTATCCTAGATATCACTGACCTTCTCAGAAAAATTAAGAACATCTCTGAGGATGCCTGGCTTGTCATGATCAATGTCAACATTTTATACGCAGTCCTACCACACAATTATTGAATCAGAGCAATTATTGAAGCATATCAAAAGGAATAGGAAGCCCTACAAGAAGAAACAGAAACCATCAGCAGATTGCTAAGACTAATCCTGAACAAAAACTTCTTCCACTTTGAGGAACACTATTTTTGTCAGACCACATGTATTGCTATGAGGTCTGCCATGACCCTCAGCTTAGCAAATACAGCCCTAGGCAAATGGATGGAAGAGGTAATCCATAACTCCACATTATATCCCTCAGTGGCCTGCTACCTCAGGTTTATAGACAACATATTCATTATCTGGAACAGCAACATCCAGCAACTGCAACAATTCTACAATCACATCAACAATTCAATGAATTTCCTCAGTTTTACATCCATCCATGCCAAGTGTCAATTAATTTTCTAACTCTATGCATTATCAAACATCCCAGTACATGCTTCCTCACCAATGATCTCTACCGTAAACCAACCAGAGTTAATTTACTCCTACACAGAAGCCGTATGCACCCATTCAAAACTAAAAGAAACATAAGCAAATCCCAAGGGCTCAGGAATTCCAGGGTCTCCAAAGATATGGTGTGGTTTGTTTAAATTTATATAAATGTATGATTGCTTATGTCATAAGTGTCAGTTTAATAAAGATGTTTCTTTTTTTACAAAAAGGGGTAGGAACTGAATAATTTACTGTATGTAATGTTGCTTAGGTTATATGATATATATCAATATATGTGAAGCATAATGTTTGTTAATATTAACTTGCTAATACAGTTTAACTACTTTTATACAAATGTAAATGTTCCTATGTCACAAGTGAGAATTCAATAAAGGTGTTAAAAAAGAACATCATTGGTTTGGAAAAAAACTTACTAGCCAGGGGCTATAGTAAATGTCTAATTAGCCAAGATTTTCAGCCCTGTCATTGAATGTAAAAAAATACAACTATGGGCTTGTAAACAATACAGAACAGAACATTGAGAACTCTGAATACTACTAAAACAAAAGGACAAAGAAAAATTGGAGCACCAGCATAACACTCACTTTTTCAGTTGATTATCCTAAGCTCAATAAAGCCATCAATGATAACTGATACATTATCAGTGAAAAAAGTGTGCTCAACAAGATATTACCATCCTGCCCAGGTTTCACAATTAGAAGGAACAGAAACATCTGTGACTTTGATGAGAGTCCCATCATTCCTCCAATCTACACTTTACCATCACGAACCTGCACATGCATCCCTCATAACTACAACTATTGTAAACACACGAGTAGAAAATCCAGTTTCTACTGCCCCAGCAATAAGAATAAATAGAACAAATTGTATGGAAACTGATACACAAACACCAACATCTACAGGGCTCAATGCCACAATTGCTCAGTTATCTACATTGGCAAAACCATCAACAAGCTAAAAACCCAGATTGCCCATGACTACACTGACATTAGACAAAACAGGTCAACAAACTAAGTGGCAAAATGCTCAGAAAAGGAACTTGAACATGATATTTTTCTCTTTCACATCATAGACAAGGTAATTTATGGACAACTCGATGGTAACAGAAATGATAGACTTGAAAAAAAAGAGCTCAAATGGCAGATCAGGCTGCAAGTGAGAAAACCACCTGATCAAAATATCATGTTTTCAATCACCTGCATTCCTAACTTCAGAAAACTAGACCATCACCTGTTTTACTAGTGGCATATAATTTGGGACATTCTTCCAGGAGGATCTCATTTGGAAAGGTGTGGTTCCACAACGTTTTTTATAACATCCCTTATTAGGTTTCTTGTCTCGTTTTTCTTTATTGTTTTTTTTTTTATTTTATTTTTCATTTTTGTATTTTGTCTGGTCTTTATATATTATTATTTTTAAGGGTCCCCTAATTGTACAAAGCTGCACCAATTAAAGAAGCTTAGGTGTAGCTAGATATCGGGTAATAAGGGTCTGTTTTGGAGGCACTGAGGTACATGCCCCTCCCCTCATCATCTCCCCTTAGAGGGAATGCCCAAATCCAGGAAAGGTCAAAAAGGAGAATGGCTTTACACCACAGGTAAGGCATATGACCAGACAGACCCAAATACAGGACTCAAAACCTAGATGCTTACAGCTGTGGCCATAAGTTACACTTAGATTCAAACAGTTGTAATATTGAAAAATGTTTTCAATGTTACATTCTCAGAAAGGCTAGGGATGAGATTCCACAGGCACACAAGCTGGAATCATCAAACCATATGAAGCCATTGTTATGCTCATCTCCTGAGGTTTCTAATTTTAATTTTACCTTACTGGACTTATTAATAGTTTTACTTTTTAATGGTTATCTTTATGGTAATTCCAATCTTCATTTTTTTTACTTTTTAGTCTTATTATGTATAAAACTAGAAAGAATGGTAAACCATAACTTTAGATCCACCTAAGTGTAATGCACCTAACAATATCAGTAGGGAAAGCTCCAGGACTTTGGTAACGTTAGCCAGTTAAAATAGAATGTGTCACACAGTGATCTGAGCTTTAATTTCATTGGCAATGTTTTCCAGGCCATATCAAGTGTTTATAAACCTGTAGAAAAGATCAAGGGAGGGTGGCCTAATGATTAAGGTGCGTACCTTGCAAGCACAAGGTGCAGGGTTTGAGTCTCACAAGGGTAATTGGCTAGGCTTAAAATGGCTCGCAAGGGCAGTTAGCTTAGTACTAACCTATGAACATAGCGCTTATCTGCCTCTAAACAAAGATCTTCTAAAGAGATTAATGGTTTATTGAGATTTCTTTCTGCTAACATCAAGAATTACTTTGCAACAGCAAGCAATACCCAAAGACTCATGCCAATATACCAATGTTTATCCTACAGATGTATGGATACTGAGTACTACTTACCTTAAGGTTTAAGTAGTTACTGTTTTTATATGTATATATATATATATATATATATATATATATATATATATATATATATATATACACACACACACATACATATAAATAGATATAGATTATAGATATAGATATAAATGTAAATCTAGATATATCTGTTTAAATTTTTGAGCAGCCATTTAGTCAAGCATTTGGATGCTGATAATTTTGGTTGAGTACCTTTGTATTGTAAACTGATATGGTCAGTAACTATGCCATTTACTAAATGTATTTGTTTATGTTTCCTTTCTGATTGTGGTTATGTAACCATAGAGTTTGTATGAGTTACGTAAGGGGGGAGTGAGGGCAAAATATGTAAGAAATGTAAAGTGTGATGCATCAATGTAAGAATATACCTGTATATAAATGTAATGAGATTCTAAGTGTGTCATTGTTAGTGTGTTTGTGGGTAAGAAATGGGACATGTAGTGTGCTGGGGGTCTATACCAGAACATCAAAGTTTTAAAACTTTGAATGTTCTAATATCGACCCCTATTCAGTGAACGCTAAAAATAGCGAAGCTGAAGAACACCAAATTCTTTCCTAGGGAAAGAATTCAGTTGGCTGGTTCTGTGGCTTCACTATTTTCAGCGCTGTGGTGGAAAGTTATGGGTCAGGTTCAGGTAAGTGTGCAATTGTGTGTACGTTAAGGTTAGGGCACAGGTTAGGTGAGTTAGGGTTAGGGGCGGGATAAGTGAGTTAAGGTTAGGACGCGGGTTAGGTGAGTGTGCGATAGTGACGGACCTCAGGGTTAGGGTTTGGGTTAAGGTAAGTGGATAGATGGTAGTGTATGTACAGTTTAGTGTAGGGTTAGATGTAGGATTTTAAGTGTATGTGTGTGGATTGATGGTTTTTTTTGGTGTGCTTGTGTTGTGTGTATGTGTTTCGGAATAGCAAATTTTTTCCCAAGGAAAAAATTTGCTGTTCTGAATGTTCGATATTTTGTGGTTTTGATATTTTAGGTTTGATGAAATAGCATTCATTATTTTCATCTTTCGATAGCGTGATATAAACGTGTGTGCTGGTCTTAGAATGTATATGGTCATTACCATTTAGGCTCAAGGTCAGGTTAAGTCTATTAGTTATGGTGATAGTTTACATTTTGTTAATGCTTTTGTAGTAGCGATGTAAGTTTTGGAGTTTATCAGTAGGACTTGTTTGCTGATAACCCTTTACAATGGAAGAGGACTTTGATGTAAAGGATCAATTAACTCAATGATAGCACTCATTTAATCTTTGCATAGTTTTATATATGTATTCACACATATATACATCTCAAACTAATTTGCACTTGATAAATCCTTGTGGGTACACTATTACCAGTCAAACATTGCCCCATTATCACAAAAAAAATTAGCTTTCCCTGAAATCAAATTGGAACAAGTCTTAGAATTCCTGTCAAAGGCCAAAATAGTACTTCTGTGGGACCAGACAACATATTTGCATTCTCAACAGTGCAAACTATGCCTGGAAAACAGTCATTGTGACACCCATACACAAAGATGGCCATTATACTAACTTAGGGAATTATAGACCCATCAGACTCCCCAGCTTTGTATGCAAAGCTAAGGAACATATCATAGCAAAACTCATTTATGCAGACAAAGGCAATTTAGTGGAACTAAACATCACACTGTTTGAGTTTTGTACTAGTCATGTCCTGTCTTCTAAACCTAGTTAGCTTCTTTGAAAAGGTCATATAGGCTCAGGATAGTCAAGGCTTTTCATACTATTCCTCAAGCTGGAATTATTGAAAAATTAAACAAACTTAATGTAAACCTCTATATTTTCTCTGAATTCCAAATTCTCTCCGACAGATGTCAGTTTGTGACAGTTGCTGGTATACTGTCTGAATATAAAATAATAATGAGAGAGGTGTTATAGGAATCTATGCTAAAGCAACTCCTGTTTGGCATTTACTTTGCAGCCTTCTAAGACAACATCCCAGAAGTGCAGCTGGCCAGATTTACTGATAACTGCAAAACGTGTACTATTATCTTATTAAACAACTCCATCAAGGGTTGAAATATGCACATACCTGGTGTACTAAACTGGTATAAAGTTAAGTGCAAAAAAAAAAAAAAAAAAAAAAAAAAAAGAAGAAAAAGCAGCATAATAGCATTTGGAGAAAAAAAAGCTGCTCCCACCTCAACTGTTACAACTGTTATAAATGATACTCCTCTTTAGATAGCAATGGTCATAAAGGACCCGGGTACTTATGTGGATAACTGTTTCTCTCAATTAATCATGTTTAAGCAATCCTTCTGCCTGACCCTGTTAATTGCCGAGGGAATAACTTCAAGAGCCAAAGTCTTCCTTTATGGTCTCCACCATTTAATACAATGCTCCCCCTTTAGTATGTATAAATCCAAGCATATCACTCAACTAGAAAGGCTACTAAGATTCTAATTAAGAAAATTAAAGGTCTTAAATCCTTGCACTATCACAAAAGATTAGCATGATTATCCTTATTCTCAATAATGTACTGCTGCTCTGAGGCAACCTGTGTCTACTTTTCAAACCATGAAAGACCCAATCCTATTTGACCTCCTATTTCTTCATAAAACTAGTACCTCTACAAACACTTACACTACAGGCATAAATGTCTACCAAAATATTAAAAAAGATTCACTGCAGGGATAGGATCCTAACACAGTATATTCTCATGCCATGGAATAAGTTGCCACTGCAAGTCAAAGTTTGACATTGGCTACCTGTTAGAAGCTAAGCCTAATGACTGGATATGTAGGCACACATTTACACAAAGCTTATCAAGTAAGACTCTGCTTAATTTGGGAGTGCAACCATATTAAGTACTTCACAAATGTGGCAAGAATGTTTAACTTATCTATTTAAAGGTGTATGGTGCTCGGCTACTACTGGTCACTGTAATTTTCATTCTAGTCCTCAGTCCTTTTCTACACAACTATCCTTTTTTCCACCAACACATCTTTACCATTCTTGTTATATAGCAATCCATTACATTTTTTTGACAACACGAAAACTCTTTTACCATCAGTATCTTATTCCAAATGTTGGCTTCACATTTTTCTTTTTCATATCTCCTATACGATATTATATCTGTTTTAATATTTCAAAAGAAATGTCTCACTTATAGTCTTTTTGATTTTTCCCCAACAATCGGCATTTTTGGACAATATTATTACAATCTTTATATTTTTTTCACTTCTAGTGCTTTATATTGCATACAACTTTTTTCAGACAACTGATTTAATAAAAATATGCACAAAAAGATTTCCATCCTCATAAAAATCTTCAAATAAATAAAATCCTTCCTTTCTGTTTTTGTTGATTTTCTATTCTGTTTCTTATTATATTTTGGTGGATAAATTAAATACCTTTTCTACATTATTATATGCCATTACACTTCCTTTCTATCTTTTCAACTTCAGTTGTCATAATTTTCTGTAACTTCATCTTATCAGTCTTATGTTCATATTATATTTTCTATCATCTACTTTTTACTTATTTTCTTTCAATTTTCAGTTTTTATCGCTGCATGTTTCACATACAGTATTATCTCTCTCCACCTATTTTCTTCTTTTTCATATTTGTAGTGTCCATCAAAAAGTGCACAGACACCAAATGTACAACTGGATTTTTTTTAATTCATACCTCCTCCATCTTTCATGTTATATACAGTTCCCTATCTAAAACTGATAAAAATCTCTAACACTTATTCATCTATTTTCCAGGAAACATATATACATCCCCCAAATATCCCAGCATTCCCAATATACACATATTTAACACATATACCTTCTTTCTAAAGGATAAATACAAAGTTATCCATAAACTAGTTAACTTCTTTATTTCATATAAGACTTCTGTCCATTGATCTATTAGTTTTCTGCTTTCACCAAACCTGATTCCTAACAATTTATCTCATTTCTAATAATAAAAAAAAAAAAAAAAAAAAAAAAAATCTGCTTTTACTGTATTTGTGTTTTTTCGTACTTTATTTTGCTTTTGCGTCATCTTAAAAGTACTCAGTTGTATTTATTACTGCTTGGTGTAACTCATTGTAAGCCTTTTAGTTTAAGCACCTGGGCTTCAGACCAGTTTTACATTAGGAAGGTTTGTGGTCTGCACTGTAGTGGCAGAACAGGTAGCTTACATCCTTCTAAGTTGGGAACTGCTGATTGAGGGCTCAGTGTCTGTTATTCTAAAACTGTATTAATTCTGGTTTAAGCACTTGGGCTTGAGGCCAGTTATTTTACATTAAGAGGGTTCGTGTTCTGCACTCTTGTGGGAGGAGAGGCTGGACTCTGTCCTTCTGAGCTGGGAATTTCTGGTTAAAGCTTATAGTGCCTGTATATTTGAACTGCTTCTTACTGAAATTGGTACACCTCGTTTGCTGTAGCATAGACTAGATCCAGGCCTGCTGAATCTAGCTTTGTTTGTATAACATGAGCACTAATCCAGGCATTCTTTAAAGTATTCAGTTGTATTTATTACTGCTGGTAGTAACTTGATTAAAGTGTAGCTATCATTTCTAAGTCTTTTGGATTAAGCACCTGGGCTTCAGACCAGTTGTTTTACATTAGGAAGGTTTGTGGCCTGCACTGTGGTGGCAGGACAGGTAGCTTACATCCTTCTAAGTTGGGAACTGCTGATTGAGAGCTCAGTGTCTGTTATTCTAAAAGTGTATTAGTTCTGGTTTAAGCACTTGGGCTTCAGGCCAGTTATTTTATGTTAAGAAGGATTGCGGTCTGCACTCTTGTGGGAGGAGAGGCTGGACTCTGCCCTTCTGAGCAGGGAATTTCTGGTTAGAGGCTTATAGTGCCTGCATATTCTAACTGTTTCTTACTGAAATTGGTACACCTTGTTTGCTGTAGCATAGACTAGATCCAGGCCTGCTGAATCTAGCTTTATTTGTATGCTTGTTGTTTGTTTATTTCCCTGAAATGGTAATTCCACCTAAAACGCGTCCTTTTAGCACTTCTGTGGATCCCTAGTGATATCTGCATTGCTTACAGTACTTATTTCCTTGTTTCACTTGAAAGAAAGTTACTGTTTGTCATTTTTGCATTTAAGTTACCTGTAACACATTGCATTTAAGTTACCTGGCACTTGCTCACTAAAGCAATTATATACGTCAGCTCTAAAAATTTAAAAGCACTACACCCTCACAAACTCCCCTTGAGTACCTTGTTCCCCATTGGCCCTTTTTTTCAATTATAAAGGAATTCCCAATACTATTCTAGCATGTCCAAAGGTCAGTTGTCTCCTCTCCGGTCCAGCTGGTGAATCTGGGAATCTTGAGGCAATGTTACAACTGCCTCATGAACACAGACATCCCTCTCCTCCTCCCAACAAATTCCAACAGATGTGAGAGATGCAGCCATATAGCCAAACTGGAGGCTAAGCTCTCTCAACTCAGTACTGGCATAACCAGTCAGGAGGAGAAGGAAACCACACTCACTACAATTCCAGTCTCACATAGACCTACCACGACAACAAACCAAACACATAAACACACAAAAACATACTCGGAGGCTCTAAATAAAAATCTGCCTAAGCAGCAGAGACCTCCAAAGCAGACACCCAAGCAACCACTACCCCAAAACAAAACACATGCAACACATAGCTCACAAAGCCAGTGTGCCGAACAGTCACAGCCCTTAAGGCTAAACAACACACCTGATACACTTGTAATAGGTGACTCTATCATCAGGCACACTGACGTCCCGCTCACCAGGCTGAACAAGGAGAAGGTCAAGGTGAGCTGCCTGTCGGGCGCTAGGATCCGCCACATAACACAAGCACTCAGGTCACTCCAAGGCAAGTACACATATGACTCAGTCATTGTCCATGCTGGTGTGAATGACCTGAGATGTACCTCCCTGGACTACATGAAAAGAGACATAGAGGAGCTCTCTGAGCATGTAGCCCAGGCCGGTATGACCTTGACCTTGAGTAGCATCTTACCCTCACCAAGAATGATGCCACAATATGAAGACAAGATGATCAGTTTCAACAATTGGCTTAAGTGTTGGTGTCATTCAAAGGGGATTCAATGCCTGTCAGCCTGGGATGACATGCTCGACAAGACACGATGCTTCGCTAGGGATGGCTTGCACCTGTCACCCCTGGGCTTTCGGATATTGGCAAAGGCTCTTGCTACCCCCATAGTGACTTTTTTAGGCAAGGCTCAAAAGACAAACCCACCTCCATAGGTATCACAAGGGATAAGAAACTAAGAGTAATGCTACTCAACCCCAGAAGTCTAAACCTCAAGATGCACGCACTCGAAACTCTCCTTAGCATGGAGAACATTGATATCTGTGCAGTAACAGAAACCTGGTTCAAGGCTCCCGAGAGCACCCCAGCACTACCAGATTATACCTCATACCATGCTTTTCGGCCCCAAAACTTGGACCGAACCACAAAAGGAGGGGGAGTATCAATATTCGTCAAAGATACCCACACCTCCAAGTTGGTGGCACAGCATGAAGCATCAGAGACTATCCATGTGCAACTAACTGTGGGTAAAACTGCCTTCCAATTTATAGCCTGCTACAGACCACCCTCCCAAACACAGGAACCCCACTTGGCCTTCCTGAGAATACTGGAAAATATGAAGGTCTCTCCAAACACCATTATATTGGGCGACTTCAACTACCCAAACATAGACTGGGAGCATTACTCTAGCTCCAACACCCTAGCCCAAAGGTTCCTAGAATTTATAAACTCAAATGCTATGGAACAACTTGTTACCACTCCCACAAGAGGGGAAAACATACTGGACCTGATCATCACCAATATGGGGACACTATGCTCCAGACCAGAAGTGTATCCCTCACTTGTAAGATCAGACCATAAACTAATCTCACTGGATATTTACATCCCGTTCCCAACCCCTGCCCAGAAAACCACAGTGAAAAACTTCTCTAAAGCAAATTTCACACGCCTCAAAACCGAGGCGAAATCCTTCAAAGCCCCCGAGCCTGTGGAAAATACGGCCCAGACCGTAGAATCCTTTATAAACGCATTCTATGAACACCTTCAGGAATGCATGGATCATGCAATCCCAAATAAAACCAAGACCCAATCCTCCAAAGGCAGACGTCCTGTCTGGTGGACCCCAGCCATAAACAAACTATACAACAGAAGGAGGAAGCTACTACATGATAGAGCAAAATCCCAAAAGGGGAAGGCATCTCTGATCAGTATTAGCAAAAAACTACGGGCACTCATAAAATTGTCTAAGGCCAGTTTCGAGAGAAAAATTGCACAGGACACTAAGGATAATCACAAGGCTTTCTTTAGTTATGTTAGGAACCTGGGTGGGAATTCCCAGATATGCTCAGAATTAGTCCAAAATGACAAAAAATACACCGAGCCCACAGACATAGCCAACATCCTAGCTGACAGGTTCAGTGCAAACTTCTCCCCCCTCTCCCCACCAAAAGGGCAAATATCTATCCCAACAGAGTGCTGCCCCCCTGACATCTCAGATGCTCAGGTAAGAGCCGCCCTCTCCAAAGCAAAAAACACAGCATCAATGGGACCAGATGGTGTCCCGGGCTGCGTCCTACATGAACTCCAAGAAGAGCTAAACCCAAACATAAAACTACTGTAAAATCTTAGCCTTACTACAGGATATGTACCCAAAGAGTGGCGTACAGCAACAGTGGTCCCTCTCCACAAAGGTGGTGCCTCAACGGATCCTGGAAACTATCGCCCCATAAGCCTGACTAGCTTGGTCTGCAAAGCTATGGAAAGGATCATCATGGACCTCATAAATAAAGATATTGGGGACCTACAGACACTGGATCCTACCCAGTTTGGCTTTAAGGGCAGATCCTGCCTCTTAAACCTGGTCGATTTCTTTGAAACAGTCACCAAGGCCATTGACGAGGGGAAGGTGGTCCACACAGCCTACCTGGACCTCGCAAAAGCCTTAGATACAATACCCCACTCGGGCATTATAGATAAGCTCACCAGCTTAAATATAAACCCCTATGTCACTAGATGGGTTGCAAACTGGCTCAAGGACAGAACCCACATGGTTAGAATTGCTGGAGCCATGTCAGACTCCAAACCAGTTACAAGTGGCGTCCCACAAGGCTCAGTCCTGGGACCTCTCTTGTTCGGTATATATTTTTCGGTGGTACAGGCCAACACGGAAGGGCTGTGGCTGACCAAGTTCACAGATGACTGCAAACTGGGTGCCATAATCGACTCTCCAGCCGACACAAGCATCCTCCAAAAGGGCCTCATAGAAACAGACAACTGGTGCCAGAGCCATGGCCTCAAGCTAAATGCCAAAAAGTGTATAGTCATCCCCTTTGGCAAAATCAAAGTGCCCACAAATTACCACATAGGTGGTAATCCATTAAGTACAGAAGAAGTCATTAGGGACCTGGGGACCCAAGTTGATAGCAATCTCTCATTTGACAACCACGTGGCCAAAGTGGTTAGAAAAACATTTTATATAGCCCACCTAATCATGAAGGGATTCACATCTAGATCAGGGGAGGTCATTGTACCTCTTTACTCATCCCTCATCAGGCCCATAATTGAGTACAATGCCCCTTTTGGGATGTACCTTACCAGACACCTGCAGCAACTGGAAAGACCCCAAAAGTACCTCACCAAGAGGATCAAAGGGCTCAAACAGATGCCATATGCTGCCCGGTTAAAGAAACTCCAGCTCTACTCAGTGGCATACCACCTGCTCAGAGGCGATCTGTGCCTGACGTATAAAGCCATGTCCAACCCGGAATTAATGGACATGCTACACCTCAGAAAATCCAAATCCCATCGAGCTACGCACTTGAGAGACTTGAACCTCAGCACTGAAATAAATAGGACATGCTGGAGGGACAGATTCATAACCCAGAGGCTCCCTTTACTCTGGAATAAAATCCTAGTCCAGGTTAGGCAGAGTCCCACATTGACTCTCTTCAAGAGGAATCTTGATGAGTGGATGGGAGATCATAGGTTTACCCAGGCTATCACTTCTGTGTCACTGTTAGACAGAGGCACAGTATACTAACCTCAAAAAAAGGCATAGCAAAATTAATTTAAAATGGGTGGCGAAAGCCAAACACACTCTGGCTAGGCTTATAAATGCCCTAGGGCAGATAGCCTAGTATAAACCTATGAACCTATGAACCTATACTCCATTTATCTTCTTTATTTACTTCACCAGACCCATTTACTTTTTGAATTATGCAATCTTAATCTAGTTTTACTACCCCATCCTTGTCTGCATATAAAAGGCTCACATGCGTTATTACATATTTTTCTGGTTTCCACCCTTTTTCTCTCCTTTTTTCTAAGGCATATTAGTATTATTACATTCATTATTGGCCCAGAAATATGCATACTCTTCAGACACCCATGCTTTACCCCTATTCAATTTTTTTGAGTTTCTTTCCTAACCAACCATTTAATATAATGTTCACCCAAGAAATCTTATGCCACGTCTTTAATAGTTTTGTTTATTTCCCAGTGTCATTAATCCATAAAATATTTCACATTGTCTCATGACTTAACTGAATCAAACACTTTTACTGTGTTGCATGCACCCGACATTTCATTTTAATCTTCTTTACAATAGCATATATTATTTATTTTATTACCAACTTTACTTATTTTCCAGTAACCTCATATACCCCTTCCACTACCACGTCTTCCAAAATGATCTCCATTCTTTTTTGCATGATCTTTACAATTTTAGAATAGTATTTTTCAGTGTTATTAGCCTCCATTTTTTAAATATTTTTGCCATCTTCCTTCTATGAAATTAAATAATTTCAGAACATTAATTTTCATCTTTTATCCCTTCCTCTAACCATTCACTCAAATGCTTCTTTTTCCCTTGCACTCATTCTCTTGTAATACCCATAACTCAATCCAGCCAAGCTTTGTGCTAATACTACCTCCTCTTCTTTTATAACCTCTGTGACAAAAGGAGATACTGCCAGCTCAGTTAGCTGGAATTTTGTAAAAAATTATATGCTATTGGTGAATATCAATATGATTTATACAAGATGCTTCTGTTAAAAATGTTTTAGAACTGTACATTATGTGTATATCAAACTGCTTGAGCAGATGTTTGTGTTGAAAAGGTATTTATAAAGTGCTGTGTTTAAAATGTATCCACAGTGCGCCATATTGGAAGATAATAGAAATGTACCTGCACTATTGTAACTGTTTAAATGTTTATGTCAATAGAGGAAAGTAGAGAGTTACCCTCAGTCTAGCAAACTTTAGAAAAATATCTAAAATTAAATTACTTTATAGGCTACATCATAAGGATGTTTCAATGCATCTAGAGACACAAAGTCTGTACTAAGAATGTTTTTGTATTGTCCTTGGAGTGAACTAATTGCTACTTTTGACGCATGAAGGGATGAAATTGTTTTATGACTTCCAGCATCTGCCAAAGATCTGAGTAAAAGCCGTTGTCTATATATTTTTACAGGTAGATGCTAAATTCTGCCAGCTTCTAGCAATGGGAGGTTTGGCCTGGGAACTAGAAGTCAGGTGACCAGAAATGATGTAATTCTGCAAGCTATCTCAGCAGTAGTATTTTAGCTATTAATTTGAGAAGTCTCTTAGTGAGTCAGACCATTCTGCGTTATGTCTTGGACCTGACAACAACAAGATCTGCTCACCACATCTGCCTTCCTCTATTGAAGTAAGTTTCTAGGGAACAGTATAACTCTCTTAGATATAGTCAGGAATATAGTAAAGCATAGTTTAGGTGTTTTTCTTTATTTGTGTAAGCCTGTACTGCAAGGTTATTTTAAATATTTCCTGTGGTTTTGAACTCTGATGTCACTGTAAATATATATTTAGTATTGCCTTGTTCTTTTATTATTTATTATTAAATATATTTAAACCTTTCATTGTGGCTGATCTGTGTAGAGATATTTAAGTTTTGAGAGCACTTGCATATTTATTTGGTGACACTGTGTAGACAACTGCTAAGAGCCTTGCTCTTGGTCAAACTACCATTTGCATTAGTATTAATATTACACAGTAAAATTGAACATTCTTTATTAAGGGCCCTAAATTGGTGTATAAGGAATGACCGATGGCAGTGATAACTATCATATAGTCTGGGCAGAAGGGGGCATAGCTAGTAAACCTGTACCAGCCTTTCAAGGTGTGTGTGTGGTTTTCATGTAAATCAAACCTCAAAGAGTGTGTGTGTGTGTGTGTGTGTGTATCAGCTACTAGGCCAGGGACATGAAGCACTGGTTGGACAGACAGGGTGCTGGAGGTCTTGGCTTGGTCACTCAACTGAGATCTCAACTCTATAGCTGTGCCAGTGGGGAGTCTTACTGGGGATCTGGAGAAAGCGGGATAAACCAGCCCCAGACTGACATGGTCTCTGCATGCTCGTAAGGGAAATTGCACTTGATGCAGAGAGCTGCATCTGGAAATACTGTGTGTGTACATGTCATCCTGTCAGTAGACATACTCCACTGTCGTCGGTGGTGAGGATTGATGCTCCTTGATTACTGGTCTAGGGGGTGAGTCATCACAACCTCTTCCAATTGTTTCAAAATTTTCTTCTAATTTGTTTTTTCTCTGTCCAAACTTTTCTTTACCTTCTACCGTCTTCTTTCATCTTGTTTCTTTGTTTATATCATTCTTCAGTTTTTCTACTATTTCTACATTTTTCATATTTAATTTTACTACCCCATTCTTATCTTCAGTTCCATTAATCTTACCTTACTTTTATTTTACCTTCATTCTTAAAATGGGAGAAATGTCTTCCTTCTTTCCCATCAAAGTATTTCTATCTGTATAACATTGTCTTAATTTTCTCTTTATTTTTGCCAAGTGAATATTTAATTTACACTATTATTTCCTTCTTTCGTTTCTTTCTCAAAATCCTTCGCCGTGTTTTCATGCTCCCCTTTACTTCTTTTTTAACTTTCTACCAACTTCCAAAAAGACTTTTTATAGTTGACTTTAAACATTACCGACCATTTCGTCAAATTTTCATAACATACTCTCGTTGTGATGTGTACTTTCCATAGCCTGCAGTCTTCATCCTTCATTTCTTTCTTTTTACTTACGTTCATTATTAACCATTTTATTAATTTCCCTTCATCACTTCATTATTACCTAACAGAAACCATATTGGACAGTGATCTGAACAAAATGTACCCTTTCTATCTCACTTGAAACTTCCTTCAAGTCACCTGAATATATAGCATAATCCATTTCTGTTTTACAAATTTCCCCCTCTTTACTATTTCTTATTTTTTGCTTTTCACTTTTACATCCTCCATTATTGTTCTCCTTTTTTTTCATACCCTATAATTAAAGCTCCCAGTCATTGTTATTGATGTTTGCCCTCAAATATTATTTTAATTCTTTAAGCATTTTTCTGGCATGTTTATATATGCATAGATTACTTTTAATCACATACAATTTCTGTTTCTCTCAAGTTGCATATAAACAATCTTCCTGTTATCACAGTTGTTATAGCTAATATTTTGATTTATCTTTTCTTCTTAATACCCCTACTCAAGAACACATTTCACATCCTATTGCCCACATACTCCTTTTTCCCCATATAGCTTCACTTTTTTTCCATTTTTTCTTGTAATCACATCATGTATCCTGAACCATCCCTATCCTTTTCTTCATTTTTTCCTCCTATTATTATTTTTTTTGTCCTTTTCCCCCTTCTTCCAATAGATTTAATTTCCGTGTCCTGTTCTTCTTCTCCATTTTTTGAGTTGCACTCTTTGTCTTCCTCACATGCCATCCCATCATAATTATTTTTCTGTTTGGAAATGAATGTATTCTGCCATTAGTCCTTCACCTTGATTTATTCTTCACCTGGAGTCATATTTTTTCACATTCTTCCTCACTTATATCAGACATTTCACTTTTTCCTGAATAGTTTTCTCCATATAGTCTTGCCTTTCTCGCAGTTTCTTTTTCAAGTATCCTTTCATTTTTCCAGCACTAGACAATCAAACCAACAACTAGCATTACATTTCCTACAAAATGGTCTACAGTTTCCAGCTAAATGGTCTTGTTCCACATTTGTCCCGCCTCTTCTTTTTGTTCATTCTTGAACCAAATGTGTCTCATCTCCGCAAGAGAAACAAGCCATCTGTTGGCCCCAATAGTTAACAGTTGTTTTTTTGCAGCTGTGATTATATTATTTGAAATATGTTGTAATTTGTCATCTTGCTTATTCAATTTAACACACATTTCACATCCTCTGTCCATATATTCTGCTATCATACATTTTCTTTATGTTAAATTCGTTATATCGTATTTTCAGAAAATAATTAAGTACAAATTCAACCAATCTAAAGTTCTGAACTATAGAGTCAGTTTTCTTTTTAACTGCAAGCCAATGTTCTAAAAGGTAAAATCTTTCCAAAATGATATGTTGTTTCTTTTTTCTATATCACAAATAATATTTCCTGCACCAGAAAAAAGTTTCAAAGTTTGCTTCACAAAAGTCTCCCAAATCCAAATATGTCAAAGCTCGTATGTGTTTTAAAGTAGACAAACCCAGACAGTACTACACTCAGAAAAATATCTGTTCATTATTACATCAATGAATAATACAAATTATGGCTTGTGTCATATACTAAGCTACTTGGAGTTACCGTGCATGACTCCAAGATATTTTACCATCATACCCTGCAAGCTATAACAAACAAACAAACAAACAAACAAAAAATGGTAATCTCTATAGAGCAAAACATTTCTCACACACATTAAAGAATAAGCATTACCTCAGCCTACCTACTACTAATGCTCCTATGTATCTAACCAGTACTTGACTACCTGAAAACCCTCTATAACATGCAAACTATAACAGTGCTATAATACACTAGCCAAATTAGAAATAAGTCAGCCTAGCAGAACCCATCCCTGTTTGGCTTTCGATAAGCTAAACTAGCTTGAACTCTGTCCCTCTGTTACTTCTTCATGTTGTTGTTTTCTTTCAGCTTTTCCCGGTTAGGGGTTGCCACAGTGGAACTCCGGTGCGCTAATGACTGGTAGTAAATTTTTATGATGCCGAGGTGCCAGCCCGACACCCAACCTTCAACGAAGGCACACCCATTCACGCATGTCTTTCGAACACCACTCGACTGCGGGGAGGACATGCAGACTCCACACAATATCAACCGACAATCCATAAATCATTATACAAACCAAACAATTGCCAAGCCTAAATGAGCTCACCTACCCCTTCTCTTCTGTCAGAACCTTGTTTTCTAAAGACAGTTGTTGAATAATTTAACTAAATCCAGAACCACTGCTGGAGGCTCATTACATTCTGTCTCTTACCAGTGGAACTTTATTCCTATTTCTTTGGGGCAGAATAAAAATCTTAAGTCATTCAAAATAGAGCTAAAGCATCACCTTGCTAATATTTGGCTCAGCCCTTCTTGTTCTCCACGTTGACATCAAGCACTTAAAATCACTCCATACTCTTAAGTTTTCCACAGAACTAACAATCTAAAGATGAGGTCACATGAATTTCAAATTTCCCCATGTGAAAAATAGTGACCAGCTTCCTTCATAATAACCCTGCACCTATGATCAATTACTAGCACTAAAAATCACACATAATAACCCTGCACCTATGATCAGTTACTAGCACTAAAAATCACACATAATAACCCTGCACCTATGATCAATTACTAGCACTAAAAATCACACATAATAACCCTGCACCTATGATCAATTACTAGCACTAAAAATCACACAATAACCCTGCACCTATGATCAATTACTAGCACCAAAAATCACACATAATAACCCTGCACCTATGATCAATTACTAGCACTAAAAATCACACATAATAACCCTGCACCTATGATCAATTATTAGCAGTACAAATCACACATAATAACCCTCTACCTCATAAGAATCCTTTGAATATTCAGATGGAAAATATCCGCCCTTCTTCTGTCATGATATTTATCTCTTCATTTCTATCTTCCTCTGATTTTTTCATTCCTTATAGCATTTTCTTTAATTACTGTATACTCTGGCTTCAAGTACAAAATTCACCCAAAATCCTGTCTGTCAATTAGCTCTTTAAACAATGCAATTGAAATATCTTAGGAAGTATTACTAGACATCTAATAAGGAAACATGGGCTAATGTAATATTTGTTTTAGTCTATTCTACTATACATGAATGCACTATTTTCATCTCAGTTATTGTATTGTACTGTAAAGCCTGCTAATCCAAAGTATGGTATTTTACTTACCATTAACGTACTGCATTACAATACATCCAATGCATTGCATTGTTCAGTATGTACTTCATTCCTGTTTCAAGTATGAATGAACTGTTTCCTGTTTCTGTGACTTGTATTGCAATTGTTTTAAGCTTTCCTCCAAGATGAAAAGGGGTTTTATGACAAGCCAGGCTTTCCCAGTAAAGAAATGCAATGAATAAATAAATAAATCAGAATAACAATGTTCATAATGACATAACTCTCTCAATTGCAGCACTGGATTTGCTTTTTATACTTACTGCCATCATTTAGCTACTGTCCTTCTGCTCCTGACAAATGGCCTTTTGCCATTGTGCACTGTTTCTTTTTCCTTGACTTACAAAACCTTATCACCCATGCAGACATCATTTTTCTGAATAGTGGTATATTTACAAGTTTTCTAAGGCATGATGCACTGTTAGGCTTTGCCCCATTAGTAAGTTGGTTCAATGGTTTGGTATAATGGTTAAGCTGTTTACCTTATAGACAAAAGGTGCTGGGTTCAATTCTTAGGGGTTAGGAGGGTAGCATAGTGGTTAAAGTATTTGCCTTACAAACACAAGGTGCAGGGTTTGATTCTCGCAAGGGATAACTGATTAGGCTTAAAATGGCTCGCAAGGTCCTAGTACTAATCTATGAACCTATGAAGAGGGAGAACAAAGCACCACCTTATTAATGCATACGAACTAATTGTGCTCCTGCCCCTATACTACCTTACTAATACATGCTAACCTAACCCTGCCCCTGCTTTAACCCTAACCCTCCACCCTAACTTATAAAAACCCTTTCCATAACACTACCACCATACAAGACACTCAGGTACACAATACATGTAGCAATACACATTCACAACACTAAATCTATCCCCTTACTTAGCCCTTAATATAAACCTAACCTGCAAACTGGTAAATGCTCCTACTATTTAATGCTGAAACGTTCTATATATGTGAAAGTTTTAATGTTAGTCTCTCAAACCCACACTTAAGTCACTGACACGCATTTGATTTTCTTTTTTATAACATCTACAGCGTTCAACAAATGGAGCACTTGACAGAAGTTTTAAGTCATTCACTCTGTTGATAAAGTATGCCTACATCAAAGTGCAGTACACTGAAAAAAACACATCCAAAGCCCTGCTATTCATTGATGTCTTCAACCAACAAACTACATGAAACATGCACTAAAAACATTTTTTTTGCAGGGGCAAAATAAGCATAAACTTTTTTAGCATTCTTTATACACACTGCCTATTAACCATCATTTCCCTCCAAGCTAATTAGCCTATCCTTTCTGCATCATAAGGCTGTGGGTTTACCAGGAAGTGGCTTTTATTTAGATAGTCTTTAGGAGTGATTTGAGAGTTTTCTTCATCTAGTCCTACCATCCCCATGAATGTTCAGCTGGAAGTGGACAAGGAGTCGACTGTCCACTCTGCTCATCCCTCACTTTCATAAGGGACAGTTCCATCAAGCAGACCCCATCACCTCTGCCCAAGCAAAGGAAGTAGTTTCCCTGGCCACCAGCAGAGAAATTCTGTTTCCTTGTGTGTTATCTTAATGTTCTGTACCTTCGCCATGCCCACTAGGAGAGCTGAGCATCCAATGCAACTTCCCCCTTCTTCCTCCATCACTCCCTGGTTACTCTAGTATTGTGGCCATTAAATAAACTCCAGTCACCTGAACTGCAATAAAAGATCTGTTGAGCTGTGCAACAGAGCTAGACCTAAAGATAACATTAATCTTGGCACAGATTCATGAAAATCCTAGTCAAGGGCATACTATTTATTATGGGAAGAAGCTAATATGTCAAACAGACACAATAAAAATACATCTATAAATAGTACTCCTCTACACGTTCAGAAACACAAGTCACATTGTGCTGCATTTTGTAGGAATATTATTTGTTAGAAGGCATAATTATCTGCAAGGTGAATATTATGCAAACATTTAAGTCAAGGGAATACAAGTGATTTATGCTTGGAAGATATGAGCATTACAGTTAAAGAATTGAAAGTGATTGGATGGGTAAATAGCAAGATGACGGAAGTGGCACCGGAGAAATTATAAATATGTATAGTTTATCAAAGATTAAACAAATTGATGAAAAGGGCACACAGTCCATTTCAAACAACTGAAGACACGGTGTTATAGTTAGAATGGCTGAGGAGCTAGATTGGATAGGAACCATAAATGATACCATTCCAGTCTGAGGTGTTACAAATCAGGAATATTATATCTGGTGTAATTGTTGGACAGATTGAAAATACAAAACCTGTATGTGAACAGGAACAAATGCTAAAGTTCTATGGTTTATCTGAAGTGTGTGGGACATGGTTTTTCTTCAGGAGGACTGCATTGCAAATATGGAGGAGTCTCAAGATAAGTCGTCTCTTATGCTTTTGCTTAACAAGGTGTAATATCTTCCAAAGTTGGACCCTAACATGCCAGATGCTACTAGCGCATGTTATAACATCATTTTGGTCAAACCACCAAGAGAAGAGCTTCAAATTGCTTAAACATCTGGTTACTACTGTACTTACGATGTGATACAGCCCAGTGCTCTGCAGGTAGATGCAAGCCAGCAAGAATCAGATCTATATCAGATAATTGAACTTTTAAAATCGAACACCATATGGTCAAGACCATATGTTCGAACTCTTAAAAGTCAAAAAGCAAATAAAAAAAAAAAACAGAAAAAAAAC